>NC_045614.1:85393484-85610984 GCF_009829155.1 Mustela erminea
TGGTTTATATAACAACTTGGACATAAACTTCATCTCTCAGGGGAAGCATTGAGGATTGTAAGGAGTGGTGATCCCAGGTTCCCCTGCTATCATACCATGTGGCCCCAGGCAAGTCATTTAACCTCTCAGGCCCGGAACCTCTCTGTCAGGAAGGTAGAATAGGTTGGGTCAGATTATGTCTGATGTCTCTTTCAGTTCCAGGTTCTGTGAGTTTTTTGCTGAGACAGGTGCGCAAGTGTGAAAAAGGATGCTATTTTGAAGGGACTGCCGACAGGTGTGTTAGTCTGAAAATGAGTCACAGGGGAGGAAAAGTTTTGAATGATGAAAGGGCTTAGTTTGGGGAGTTTGGACAAAGTGCTATTTTGGGGTCTGTAGCCAAAAAGCCTTCATAGGTGGTATATAGTGGGGAGAATGGATTGCTTGGGAGCCAGTGTATGAACTTATGTTACGTAGTGTGAAATGGGCTGAAGGTTGTTTTAACCCGTCTGAGGCTGGTGATTACACACCTGGATGACCTCTCTCATTATCAAGGACCTAGCAGAACCAGTACAGTATAGAGATGAGAGGAGCTCCGTTCAGTTGGGGAATGGGCTTGGCTTAACACGCAGCAGGGCCGTGTTTGCCACAAAACAGTGTGACTGTTTTGAAGGGTTGCTGGAGAAACATGTTTTTTTCTGGCTTGCTTGTTTTTTTAACTGATACCTGAAATTCTGCCTTTAACATTTCACTATTTTTGGACTGGTATAAGTCCTGGGAAGGGTAACGCATTAAAGAGGAAAGAAATACTCTCGGCGCATGAGAAATCCCAGGTTTGGAAGAGGTTAGTGAAATAAGAAAAACAGGGCAGGGAATGACAGCCCAGTTGAAGGAATATCTTGAAGCCCATATTTACAAGTTCATAAATTGGTACCTGTAGCATTTAATAGCTGCCGAGGACTGCCCATTCCCAAATGTCTCCTTTAACTGTTTATACCCATTTACTAATGGTACCAACACGAGTGCTAGTTGTTATGGGTGCTTGGCTGGTTCATTGATGGAGTATTTGGTGGTTTAAATGAAATGCAGATTAGCTAAAAATAAATTACTTTCAATAAGGTCAAGGAAGTGAAGGCTGTAAATAAAATATACATTCACAAACAGACAAATGCTATTAGGAAATCCAGTTCAGTCCATGCCAAGCTGTTACTGTCTAAATTGCCTTCTTTCTTCCTGGCTTGCAATTAATTTTTGCTTGTGTGTTTGGAGATTGGGGGGAAGGGTAATAGCCTAATGGGTAATGATTTTATTTTAGTATTTTGATTAAAGAGACTAAATAACTTGGACCCTGGATAACCATAAGGACTAAAGCCTTATCCATCAAGCTTAATTTCTAGACAGAAAGTTGCATTATATTTCTGGATAAATTCAACATTGTACTACATATAATATATGGTGGGGAGATGGCTGTGTGGGAGTTATTTTCTACCTATGCCTGCCCCCCGAACCATCTTTCCAATTCACTTTTTGTCTTTCTTTAACCCTCTACTTGTCTAGACTCCTTCTGCCCTGTCCTCAAATCTTAAAAGCAAGTACTTTAAAGCCATTCGTTCTTCGAAAAGTGGTGCTGAGAACCAGTACCATTATTTGTTTACCTCTGGTTTCCTAACCTTTGCATAGTTCTGCACACCCCATGGCATGCCCAGGTCACTGTTCTATTTCTCTCCCTGCTGCCATTCTCTGTCTGTTCTGCTACCTTTTCCCCTACTGTTTGGGAAACCCAGGTGTCTTTGGAAAGCCTTTTTAGTGTTCCTCTTCGGACAGATAGAATTTCTTAAAGGATAATCTGCTAATCTTGTCTACCTTTACCGTTACTTGGATGGTATGAAATTAACTAAATTAGAATATGGTTGCTTTATTCACGGTTGTAAACCCATTTTCTGAGTTTGTAATAGTACCAGGGAAGAACAGGATGTCTATATGTACTAGTACAATTGTTACTCAAAAATGCTGAGGCTGTCAAACTATTATCTTATGAATAAAATCTCCTCCAGCACTGAAATAAATAAATCGAATCAAAGTCTTCCCCCAAGGGGCTCCTGGGTGGCTCAGTGGGTTTTGGCTCAGATCATGATCTGATCCTGATCTGGTCCTGGGATTGAGCCCCACATTGGGCTCTCTGCTTGGCAGGGAGCCTACTTTCCTCTCTCTCTCTCTGCCTGCCTCTCTGCCTGCTTGTGATCTCGGTCTGTCAAATAAATAAATAAAATCCTTGAAAAAAAAGTCTTCCCCCATTTTGGTCGACTTGAGATTGGGTAAGGGTGTGTATTCTCATCAGCCATGGCACTGTTGAGATTCCGTGATGGAAACCTGGTCTCAGGACACCATCTGTGAACCATTGTACTAGTGACTATTTTCCTCCAATCCTTGTCTAACAGGCATGGTCCTTTAGTGGCCAAAAAAAAAAAAAACCCAAAATCAAAAAACCAACCAAACCAAAAAAACCCCAGGATATCTGTTCCATGACCATAAATACCAAAGTTTTCTAAACTACTTGGAGCTTATATAAGACAGTTCTAGAAAAATATTTGAATTATATGTGTGTATATATACACACACATGCATGTGGGGTGGTGGGAGTTCTTAACCTGTGGCCCACCTTCCCCCAAGAGGTCCATGAGCTTGGATAGAAAAAGAAATCTTTATTTTCATTAACATGTTACTGAATTTTGACATATTATTCAATTACCAGTATGGGCACTAGAACATAGTAGTATTAACAATAGGTATAAATTTGTCACCAGTAAAAATCACAAATATTTTCACATCACATTAAGTTATTGCAGATATCTCAAAATATTATCTTTGCTCATCACTATAAAATTACAGTAGTTATCAGATCTGTTGTTAGAGCTCGTTATTTAGTGTGTTAATAAAGAGGGATTTATATTACTATATCACAAAGTTTTGATAACGGTATTTCAGCATAATTGGTTTTCTTCATCATCTTATGTATTTTATTTCAGGCATATAAAAACATTGTTCTAGAAAGGCATCATCTGTGGGCTTTTACCAGCTTGCCAGAAGGGTCGATGGCACAAAAGAAATGAGATCAATCATTAGATAAATTATATGTGAGGGGGGGATCTACATATTTTTTCTAGTACATTAGCTGAACAATTCTTGAATTTACCAGGGAAATGCTTGTTATTTATTACCTTATAGTATGCTTCTTTTTCAAATGCCCTTCACTTCAGAGCATGTAAGCAGGGGTTAGAGTCCTTGCAGTGACATTTAAAACAACAGCAAAACCAGAAACCTTATCGGCAGCCTTTTCTCCAACATTCTCATGCCACATGCAGTGCAGCACTTTGTGACAGAGGAGCCTTTGCCCTTAGGCTCGAGACTTTGTGTCAGGAGAACCTCACCTGTAATATCAGCTCCATCTGAAGTGTAAGCTGTTCTTCCCTCACCGGACTGCAGTTGCTGTTGGAAATGACTCCCTGTTATATCTGTCCCCACATTTCCTCTTAGCCTGCATAGTATGTGGCACAGAGATGGCACTTAATAACTATTTGTAGAAGGATGAAATGATGCAGAAGCACATTTCATCTGGTCTCAAATTTTCCCTCACAAAACTCAGCTCATTCCGAAGGGAGTCCGGGTGGGAATTTGTGGGGGCTGGGGGTTGGCTCTGTGCTCAGAAGGCGAGAGTAGGGTCAGACTCCTGTCCTCTTCCCCCGGGGCCCTCTCGGAGCCTGCCTTCCCCAGGTATAAAACAGGATCAGTAGTCATGAGGAGTGACTGACGTGGCCTGTGCCGAGAGCCGAGCCTCTTTTGTCCCCCTTGATTGGTAAAATTATAACCCAGCCATTGTCACTGGGATCCACATGATGCTTCTAGAAATATTTATGCTTTCTTTTTTTGAAGTGTCCTTGTGAATCACAAGATTTGAGTCCCTCAATTAGGCCAACCTCTGATTAGTAGGTTTGCATAATGGTTAAAATGATGTGGGTTTTGGCCACAAAATGGGTGTTACTTTATCAGCAAAATCATAAGCAGTTCGGGAGCTCATAATGACCCTGCCCGCTTAATTGTTCCTCTTAGGATAGGAGTCCCATAACTTTTACAATCCCAATTTGCCTTCCCCTGGTTTTAAAAATTCTTTGTTAGCTTTCCTAGTATATCATAGAGGGAAGATTTAAATTTTTAATTCTCAGCCCCTAAATATGCACGATGGGACGTATAGCTCATTCTAGAAGATATCTGCTAGTGTTGAAAAGTTTCATATAAATCAGCTAAAAATACATTGACAGAAATATTTATTAAAATAACTGTGTAAGTTATTTCTGTAAGCAAACAGACCACTGTATCAGGTAAATTGTCACCTAAAAATGATTCATGTCATAAGTTCAAATTGTTTTTTTTTTTCCTTTGCACATGGCATATGTGGAGATTTAGCAACATTTTTTTCATGATCTTCATAATTTTGAATAGAAAAATACTGTAAAATTTTAATAGTGACTTTAGGAGGCAACACGTAAGAGATTGGCTTCATAACATTGCCGTATAAGCGCATATTTATTTGGATTGAGGGGTTTGAGAGACATGAAGTTTCCCATTAAGCTTCTTTAAATAATCAGATGTGTTTGCTTTTGACAGAAGACTTTAATAGTTCTTCTCCACCTCCTTAAACCTAGTAAGCTGAGCTCAGTTTGAATCTTACTTTTTGAAATGCAACATCATCATAAATGCAAATTGTTGGACTTTGCTACAATACTTGATATCCTCGGGAATAACAGAGACGTATACAGCTTCTTCTCCCTAATTAAGGAGTCCAGATTGTGCGGCCTTATACCTTTCTCTCTCCCAGAACTTATTGCCACTTCAGTGTTACAGGGAATCTTCTGTTTCATTTTTGCACTTACTCATTGAAGTGTGAGCCTCAGGGCCTGTCTGGCCCTTTGGGTGAAGGAAAGTGAAGAGGACGCCATTCAAAGGGAGGTTTGTGTGGTCCTGTGTTTATGATAAATGTATTTCAGCGAAGATGGTGGTATCCTAGATTAGTAAACCCATCACCGTTAGTTCATAGAAGAAATGCTGAGGGCCTGAAGCAGAGCAGTAGGAATGGAAAATAAGGAACCAATTCAAGAAACCTTCTGAAGGAGTAGAATGGGCAGGAATTCATGGTTGTTCTCTTATAAAGCAAAGAGACAAGAAAAATCAGGTTTTTATTTTTTTTTTATATATTTTTAAAAGATTTTATTCATTTATTTGACAGAAAGAGACACAGCACAAGAGGGAACACAAGCAGGGAAAGTGGGAGAGGGAGAAGCAGGCTTCCCGCGGAGCAGGGAGCCCAATGTGGGGCTCGATCCCAGGACCCTGGCATCATGACCTGAGCCAAAGGCAGACCCTTAACGGCTGAGCCACCCAGGTGCCCCGAAAAATCAGTTTTAATTGAAGCTATTTGCTATTTTTTTTAATTAAAAACATATAGCTATTATAGAAGAAACAAAAAAAATGCAAGCATAAAGAACATAAGAAATACCCATAATCCCAATTAACTAAAGATAGCCCGATATATGTTCTTTATACACATGAGTATGTACGTATACATACATATATGTCTGTACATATATATGTCTTACATGTATTTAGATGCTGTACATACCTTTTAATTCCCTATTGAGATATATTTAAGTTAGAATCTCCTTTTGCTATCACAATTAATGCTAACATGAACATTATTAGAGTTAAGTATTTGTATACATCTTTATCATTTATTTAGGATCAGTTCTCAAAAGTAGAATTACTGGATCAAAAAAAGCTTTTGTGTTTTAAAGGTGATTACTAGACATTTCTACATTCAAACATTTCCACCATTGCCTTTCAGTAAGATTATACCAATTTATACTTCAAATAACAGCCTTTCAGCTCAGGTGACTGGGTGGGTGGTGATGCTATTAATTGAGTTAAACTACATCAGAGGAGAACCTAGTTTGTAGGAGGAAGATGGTGGGTTCAGGTTAGGATATGATAACTGACTTGTTTTCATTAATTCCCTAGATAGTCAAATTCCTTTGGATTATCTTCATGATAATGAAAACAATAATAAAAATAGTGATGACATTCATCATGCTGTTACTGTGTGCCAATCCCCTTGCATGAATTGTCTCATTTAATTCTCACACACCCTATGAACCGTAGTAAAGTCATCCCCATTTTATAGAGGAGAAAATTAAGGTCTAGAGAATTTCAGTAACTTGACCTGGGCTATAGTAAGTAGTAGAATAAGAATTCAAATTAAAACCCAGGCTTTCTTAACAAGTTGGTCTTGGAAGTACAGTACATTCAGGAGATGAGGTCGCAGGAATTAAGTATTCTCAGGAAAGTCCAGTAAGGTAAAGAGCTATAATAAGAGAATGGGGGACATATTTCAAAAAGCAACTGGTCTACTTGTTTTTCCTGGCACACCACTAATTCATCTCCCTCTTTTTTTCATTATCCACCTCATTTTAAATATTGCCCACTTTTCAAGGCCATGCCAGTATCACTTTTTATCAGTAAAGACTTCCTTGACTACTCAGCCCATCTCTTCTTCTCACCACTTGGATCCCACTTGATGTTCGTCCATCATTGACCTTTATCACGCACTCCGTTGCACTGGTGTTATTTTTGAATGCTTCCCAAGTATACTGTGAGCAATTTTAGGCAAGTACTTTCAGTTAAGTCATCAGACCTTTTTGTCGTTATTCAGGGACCAGGCATGGGGCTGAATGTTTTCTATTTCATTTGAACCAGCCACAGTCCTGCAAGATTACTACTATTATTGTCTCTTCTTTGTAGAGGAGGATCTGAGACTCAAAACGGTATTTTGCTCAAGTTTACATACATAAATGCCTATAGGGGATATAACCCTTTATCAGTATCCTGAGGTGCTAGAGCATGACTTGAAGGAGAGTTCGTATTTGGATGGGCAGGAAAAAGGAGAAAGGGCTTTCCTGTTAGTACGAAGAATGAAGAATAGAGTGTGGGGAAATGCTGGGTAACACGTAATAAATACTCCAATGAATTAGGACTTGAATGTGATTGGGAGCAGCCGTCAAGGCAGCTCTGGGGAGTGTTTCTTCTAGGGACTTGTGAGCATTTTCTCTAAAATGGGAAGTCTTTGAAGGTCATTTTGGGCAGTAAGATAACTTTGGCAATTTGAAAGCAGAACACCAGGCCAGTGATTTTCATCCCAGCCTGTCTTTTCCAAGGGCATCTCAGAGATGGCTAGGAAGGTTCCAGAAAACTTAGTTGCACTTGTAATTTATCTGTCAGGAAGGTCCATAGGCTAAATTAGACATCATATTTATTTGCTTCTTGTAGGCATCACAACTCTGTGTGGTAGCACTTATTCTCATTCTCCACCAACATTGGTGTACTTTTTCCCCTGAGTTAAGAAAAGGAATGATTACTTAAAAGCTTCCTTGTCAGAAATTGAAATAATTGTCCATTGGAAGTAATTAAAAAGAATGTGTGGTGTCTAAGAGCATAATTCAAGGAAGAAGGGTCCCAGACTAACAAGGCATGGGTGATCAGGTGGAAAGGGGCCAATGATTCTTTATGATAGAAACAAGGCTAAAACTGATGAACCTTGGGAGTACTGAGTTTTCTGGTTTTTTCCTCCCTTCAGTTTTCTGCTTTTTAATGACACTAACTATGGAGAACGAGAAGGGAATAAAAACTTAAGTAAGATACTGGGGTGCCTGGGTGGCTCTGTCGGTTAAGTATCCAACTCTTAGTTTTGGCTTCGGTCATAATCTCAGGGTTGTGGGATTGAGTCTTCCATCAGGCTCTGTGCTCAGCTGGAGACTGATTGAGATTCTCTCTCTCCCTCTGCCCCTACCGTACTGCTCATGCACATGTGCTTTCTCTCTCTCTCTAAAGAAATGGATAAATCTTAAAAAAAAAAAAAAAGATATTATTAAATATCTTGTAAAATGTGTATAAATGTTATAAATGTTATGTATATAATGTTATAAAATGTGTATAAATGTTAAACAGGAGCCAAATCATATCACTGAAACTTATATGTCAAAAATATATCTTAGTTGAGGGGAAAAACAAAAAATTCTTTTTCCAAGCCCATATTCAAGCATCAGGCATATAAGCCAGATTTTTGTTTGTTTCATTTAAGCTTTGAAGAAACTATCTTGGAAGCAGGTTAGTTTATGAAGTATAAGAAAAATTAAACATTTAGGTTAGATATTTTCCAAATCTAATATCTTTAAAGGAAAAGGCAGCCTTTCTTTGGAAAAATTCTGTTTCAAACTACAAGATTATTTTCTTGCTACTTTAATATATTATCTACAGTTTCATGCTTTTCTCTTCATTCCTTCTTTCTCCCTGCTCAGATTCTCCCTCCTGAAAATATTCTTTAAACTGTAAGATCTCCTTCTCAACAACCTTTTTTTTTTAAGTGAGAACTTTTTATCACTCTGGCCAGATTGTCATCTGATAATCTTAATATGGATCAAACAATCTGTAGCAAAAGGAACACTTTATTTATAAATAAATAGGAACACTATATTTATGTGTGCTGTAAAGCCAGTGGCTTTGAGAAGGTAGAAAAGAGAAGTACATAAAAGCCACTTTCATTCTTTTACTTGCTTCAATTTTAAGCAAAATTGCATAATAGAAATTATTTACTAGGGCACCTGAGTGGCTCAGTCATTAAGCATCTGCCTTCTGCTCAGGTCCTGATCCTAGGGTCCTGGGATTAAGTCCCACATCGGGCTCCCTTCTCAGCGGGAAGCCTGCTTCTCCCTCTCCCACTGCCCCTGCTTGTGTTCCCTACTAGATGTGTCTCTTTCTGTCAAATAAATAAATGAAATCTTTAAAAAAATTATTTACCAATGATTCTGATTATTCAAAATTCACTAAATTTTAATGGGAGTTTTTCCTCAGATTATATGAACATAAACCTCCAGAAAAAAAAAAAAGAAAGAAAGAAAGAAAAGAAAGAAACCTCCAGGAAATTCTGCTAGATGCATTTAACCTCTTAAAAACAAAATAGCAAAAATGGACTCATGAGAAATTTATGGGTAGTCATTGTCTGTCCTATTTCCACAATATGGAAACCCACAGATTTTTTGCAAAGATAATAAGTTCCTTATATAACCTGGAAAGAAATGTAAGAATCATAATCATTTTTAAATATCATGATTGGTTTTTTTTTCTTTTCGGCAAACACAAATATCAGAAACCATACTTTGAAAATAAACATATTTGGGGAATACATACACACACAAGTATCCCATTTAAATTTGTTTCTTTTTTAAGTAGGCTCTGCACCCAACATGGGACTTGAACTCACGACCCTAAGTGTTTCTTTCTAAAACCCATCTTTAAATAAAGCAGACTTAATGTGCCACTTTTAGCATGAAAATTGATTGGTATATTTCTGTTCACACTCACTTCCCATGTTTTCTTGAATAAGACCATTGTTAACTTAGCAGGAAAACTTACTCATGGTGCCTGCTGAGATTCTCTTCATTGTACACAAAGTAGATGTTATTAAACTGGGGAGAAAGATTAATGTATTTCCTACTAATTCCATAGAAGAGAACATGTATCTTTATTAATGTTAATGGTGGGGGCCTCTCATTATGTTATAGAATAATCTGCTTTAGCAAAGGTTTTTCTTCTGAAGAACTTCATAACATTTAAAGGTTAATATGTTAGGTAAAGAACAGTATCTTAAGATAAGCGTTTTTATTACAGGACATGATGGGATGGTTTTTTATTAAATTATATGATGATTTGAATGGGGAAGAAGAAAAAGTGCATCGCTTCTTGCCCTCAACTTTAATGCCTTTAATCAAATAATGACCTTCTGGAAAATAGTTAATTTTAAGCATTTGGAAAGATCAATACCACTCTGCCACCAAAAAATGGCCTAGACAATGAAATTTGATGTATTTAAAGTATCATTTCACCCTCTTAACCTAGTAAATAATTTAAAAATGCTTTCAATATTGCTTTGCCGCTGTTCTGTTTCTCACTGTTTCAAGTGTGATGATTGTTCTTGAAAAAGAGGGTCGAAGTTGGTGCAGGAAGCCGCCAGGCCTCAGACCTGGAAGCCGGGGTTGTTCCCTCCGTGAGGCCTTGTGTGTCTCTGCATTCGAGGCCCCTAGAAAAGTACTGTGTGTTAAGACTGCATTTGAGGCAGCGAGTGTTAAAAACATAAAAAGCGTGAAAATGGAACACTTCTGGGATGTTAAAGGGGTAGCTTAAAATGTCATTAGTCACTTTGCGTCTTTGTGATAGCTTTAAACCTTCATGCTAAAGGTGAAAGATTCAGCAACTCTGACAATTAGAACCCATTTTCCCCCCAGCTTATAGAACATTGATATGAAATTACCCTTGAGTGCCGACAGCTTTGTAAATAAAAAAAAAATTGCCCTCTATTAGCATGTTTGTGGGCAGATTAAAAACTGTCTTCATTAGCATAAGTAACACTTACAGATTCTTTTAAAAGTAGAAAATTATTTGCTGAATGATAAATTGCTAGCTTTATAGTTAGTTTTTTGTTGAAAATGTACTCATTCAAAATGCCTGGTGTAGTTTAGTCTACAATACTGAATTTTTTGTGTTGGAAGTACTATTTAATGGATTATGTACTTAATCCTTGTTCCTACTACTTGCTAAAATGTAATTCATGCTTTCCACTAAAATGTTTGTATCAAATACGTCCCTATTTAGATTGATTTCTTTTAATATCATATATTATTATTATACTATATGCCCCAGAGACTGGAACAAAATACTCCTGCAAATAACACCTAAAGATGAGGGTGAGGGGGAATAAATACAGACTGTAAAATGTTTTGCTTTTTAGAATTCAAATTATCCTTCCGTTTCTTAAAATGTATCTTTCCTTCTTCATTGCAGCAAGAATTGTCATTTTTTTTCTTTCTTTCATTTTTATAGCTCTTGGATTTAAAATGTATATGTACCTAACAGTAACAGATACATACCTGTATATTGTAGGAAATGAGTTGTGTTTTTTTTTTTTTTCTCAGAGAACGCTGAAGCCTCTTTTCTCCTGGAAAACTAGTTGTGTTACATGCTCCCACCTTTGTCACAGAACAGGCCCTTGGAAAGGTTCTCTTTTTGACGTGTGTGAGTCTGTAGAGGTACAATAGATTCATTCAAGAAAGAAGGTTACTTCTCTGACTCAATTAAAATCATTGCGTACCCCTTCTCCGTTACAATGTTCCAACTGAATTGACTTGAATTAATTGTTCTAAAAAGAGTGGAGTCGAAATCAGGGATTGAGTTTGGTTGGAAATTAGCAGCTGAGAGATGAAGGTGCCAGGATTTTTATTTAAATGTGGTACAACAAGATTCTGTCAGTAAAGCACATCATTAGAATATTGAGTTTAGAACTGCTAATTTTTCCTTTAAAATGAGCATACAGTCATGTGTTTCATGGACCATAATAAATTGCCATTGTGTTGTCATTGAGTTTGTTTTGCTTTTTTTCAGTACTGGTTTGGCAGTCATTCTGCATTTTCTCTTTCCTTCCCCCCCCCATCTTACTTTTTTTTTTTTTTTTAATAGATCCCTCACCAAAACCAGTCAAACGAATGTTATTTATTTCATGCAGTCTTAGGTTTATGCATCTTCTGCACCATTTTCTTGCTTACGGTAGCAAGACATTTGCAGATGGTTCTTGGTTACTATAAAGTACATAACAGTATTTCCTTTGTGGCAGATGGATTTAAGACTTTTAGTTCTCAATAAATGTAGGTTTACAATACATAACTTTACAGGATTTGTGTTGTATATAACAGGTTTGAACATATTATCTCAGAATTCATCTGCATGGCATTTTCAGCTTATTCAGGGTTCATGCCAGTTTTTTTTAAGTAATAGGGGGAGCGCTGTGATTGATAGCAACAGCTCAAGGCGTGATTTTGAATAGAAACAAAGGGTTTAGAACAGAAGGTGTCAAATTAAACTTCGTCAGTTTGAAAAGTAGTAACATCCTGAAAGTTTTACTAATTTATTTACATGTGGCTACTGTTTATATTTTGCCCTCTTTATATGCAGTGTAATGTTGCTTGGCAAATTTACTACATTTAAAGTTTAGGTTGTTCCTTGTACCATTTTAGTTTTTGAGAATGGATCCGTCTCATTATTTTAAGGCTGTTACTCTCCTGTCTTTTCTACTGTACGGAATAGTCGTGATCTAATTTAATTTGGAGAGTAGCTCACTACTCCTGCCCATGGTCTTACAATATTTCAAGTCCCAGAGACCACTCTTAAAAATGTAATTATGTTCACATTTTGCAGCAAAGTACTGCATTTCATTTCTTGTCTCTCCTCTACCAAGTAAATCTATACATTTGTCATTTAAAAACTAATACAGTACTTAGGGGAATCATCATTATTTGTCAGATATTACAATATTCTGACATGTTCATTGTCTTACCAAGTTTATTTGCTCTAACAGTATCACTTATGGAAAAGTGACCTAGTAAAAGATATTGAGGAATTAGAAAGCTTTTGGCTTTTTTAGTCACTTTGGGCAAAACATAGATCAGATTACTGTCATCATTAATAGAGTCTCAATTGATAGGATTTGAGGCAGTCAGAATATTCCAAGGTATTTAAATAGTATTAGAATGAATTAATCTTATTTTTGCCAGCATAAATTGGGAATGAGCCAGTGCCTCTACTGACAAAGAACTAGCGTGTCAAAATGTCTGTTTTCCATTATTTTTTAAGAGATACACACATCAAGAAAAGCACTCCCTGCTTTTAGTTTAGTTTTTTTTTCTTTTTTTTTTTCCTTTTGGAATACCCTTGTAGAACTAACAGTTCCCAGCTGCACCGTTAAATATTTTTCTAAGAAGCATCTGATTTCAGTCTCTTAAAATCATCATGTCTCTTGAAAGGCTAGCAGAGACATGCTTCAAACTTATAATTCATCAAATTATTTTTAGATAAGGAATTAGAAGTATTATTTAAGGGCAGAGGTTAATAGCAAACTACTGGAAATGTTATGTTAGTCATGGGCAATTAATAAAAATACGGATCCATCTCATAAGTATAGATACACAGAAGTGACAATATGAGCAAAATATTTGTTGAATGAGTCAGGGCTCCTTTTCTGAAATATTTGTTAAACCAGCGTGAGTGTGATTGTTTAGGAATTAGCTATCATTATTAGCCATTTTAAAAGAACTAATGATTTTCTTTTCCAAAGAACATCTGTGATCCACATGTTTTTTCACATATATCCGAGTGCTAACTGATCTGTTACTTTAAGAAGTTCTAAAGGATTGGAAAAATTATTGGAGTTTTTCAGCTCTCTCCAAGAAGCATTTCTTATGTGAATTGTTCTTAATTTAACTTTTAGCAATTTATAGTTACAAACGTTTATTTCTTAAAAAAAAAAAATCTTAGATATTCTATGTTTAGCACTTACTGCAAGAGTGTACAATACCAGCTAAGAACAAAAAAAACTACCCTCCCCAGAATAACTTTTCTGTTGTTTTTTATGAACCTTCTAACATCTTGAAAGGTAAATAGAATTGTAGCAATTTGCTCTGTTCAGGCATGGGGGCCTCTCAACTTGCTGTCGGTGAAGAACGGAGACAAAGGAGAGGAGCGTCATCTTCACCACAGTTAATATTCAAGCCTGCAGGAAAGTGTGGATCTACAACCTGCACAGCATCAGAACTTAGATGTAAAGTGTAAAGAAATAGCTGAGATATAGGAAAATATAAAATGTTTTCATGGCTCAATCCAGATAGCAAATATTTGCCAATAAGAGCTAAATAAACATCTCCAGGGCACCATATGCAAGTGGTCCTAAATACTTCAAATACTCAAATACAGTTTGAGAGTTAATATTATACTTATATAAATAGAGCTAAAATAGGACACATCATCATATTTTTCTGGAAATAAACACAGAGTTGCTGTGGTTAGAAAAGAAGCATATTCAGTGACATTCTAATCACAATTATTATTTTTTTTAACTAATATTCTCTCAGGTAAATCTTCAGTTTACTGCTTGCTCTCTTAGCCTTGAATTACGCATTCAGTGGCATTGAATGGGTGCATGATTGCATGACCGACCCCTTGTACGTGTTTGTTTAATTACAAGACCTGCGGAGTAGAGAAACAAATGTCTCAGAAAAATTAGTAGATCTCATGAGGTTTAGCAACAGTCACTCACCCTTGGTTGGTTAATATGTGGGCCTTGGGAAGTTGATGTTATCAGCTCTCCAGCTTTTCTTTTAAATTCTCTCAAATCAGCCCTTTGAGGAAGAATGGGCCTTATTTCTTTTCACTGTATATTGCAGTTGGAAGGGGAAGGAGAATTTTCTCCAATGGCTCAGTTTGGGAAGAAGAGAAGAAAAGTCATACCATTCTCTGGTCTCACCCCCGATAACAGTCACAACACACACACACACACACACACACACACACTCTCTCTCTCTCTTACTCTCTCTCTCTCTCCTTGGCTAGTTCTAAAAATCAGATAATAAAGAAACTGTGCTCATTCTACTCTCATCCAGTAATTTACTTGGAATTTCCAAGGAATCCCTTCATCTTAGGTCAAGTCTCTAAAGCAGAGACTAAGACAGGGAATCAGGTGTCTATGATTTGGTGAAGGACCTGGAAGAAGTGAGAGAGGATAGGGTCCAGTAAGATTATGGTCTCAGGCAGTCGTATTGATGGGGGGAGGGAGCAAGAAGAAGCGGGAGGGCCATCTCCGGAGAGTAAATTGAAGGATTAAGGAAAAGGGACACTATCTCCAAAGTGTCCCTTGGGAGATAGAGGGCAGGGACATCGTACCCCTGGGTAAGCCTATCACTGGCCACCCCAGGGTATGAGGGAGTCAACGAGGATGTGGAGTAACTGTCCAGTCATCTCCAAGTGAGGTGACTCCAAACACAGCTCCAGAGAAGAGGATGGCTGTGAGCTTTCAGCAGGCAGCACGCAGCTGGAGGTGATTGCCTTACTCGGTGAAGGGGGTCTGGGTGGGACAGTCCCTCTGACTCTCCGCCCCATTGCCTAGTGTCCATCATGCAGCTGAGATGAAGAATGTTAGGGATGAGGATTAGAGGTTTTGCTAGGTGATGTAGTCTTTTGGACCACTCAGTTCTGGATAATCTGAGGACCAAAAATAGGGCCTTAGGGGAGTCATCAGAGAGGTGCAGGTTTTGGCATTCATTGCATGTTTCCTTCTCTCTCAGTTCAGGAAATCTATTAAAATTCTTCTCTGGTGAATCATATGTTGCACACTACAGTGGGCAGAAAAAACAGGCTCTGAGATGTCTTTCTGGAAAGTTGTTTCTTGGAGAAGTCTTCTAACACCCATTCTGATGATTATGCTTTACAGTGGACAACATTCTTGCTCACTCTATAGCACGTGTCCTTTCTCTGTGTCACACACACACACAATTTACAAATAGTTTCCTTCTGAATATAAAAATCATAAACTTTGGGAATCCTTTTAGGAAAAAAAATTATTTTAAAAATCTATCTTAGCTCTTAAATACCTTCAGGAACTCAGATGGCTGCTCATCAGACAAGAAGGCTGGGCAAGATGAGAAGCACGTTCAGCTTTGCTTTTCTCCTATTTCATGTATTGCAAAGTCCGTGGTAAATGTGTCTTGCCCTCGGAATCTTAAAAAACATGACTCCTTTACAAGGCAAATCTGACCATTTATTGGAAACAGAGCCTGCCTCCTTGATAGCCTCAGCTATTTTCTCTTATCAGGTTAAAAAACATTTTTTTTTTTTAAAGCAGATTGCAGTGTTTTTGAGCTTATGAAAAAAGTTAACTTCACAGGGTCTTTTCTTTTTAGCCCTTACTGGAAAGTATCAACCCCCACAGGCACAAACTGACCTATTATGCCCTTGTCTCTAAGGGGTGGTTGTGTGAGCTGTTACGCTGGAAAGAAGATCCTTCTCCAGAAAACAGGACTCTGTGGGAGAACCTCTCCATGATCCGAAGGTTCCTCAGTCTTCCTCAGCCAGAACGTGATGCCATTTATGAACAGGAGAGCAATGCGGTACATCACCATGGCGACAGGCCGCCCCACATTATCCATGTTCCAGCGGAGCAGATTCAGGTTCGTTTACCTTGGCCAATTCAATATAGCACTAAGTAAATAGAGCTTTAAACTTAGCCGGGAAATTAGCGTTTCTCTTCTTCCCGCCAGTCTAAACATAGGCTTTAGCAAGAGATAACGATACACTGCCATCTTGCTCAGGGGAATAAAAGGAAAATTAGCACACTTTTTTCAGCATGTGTATTGTGTTCCTCTTTCCTCATCTCCCCACCCACTAAGTAGCAGGATCCCCCTTTTTTGCCCTACTGGTTTGGCAAGTGCGTCTTTGTTAGAATTGGGTTGTGTTTTTTTGTGTGAGAGCTCAAATGTTTTTAATGACTATCAATACTGCCCTTTTGGAAGGGAATTAACTGCTGTTTCTGTAGAGGAGGTTTGTACAATCTCAACTTTCTTCCTTGGATACTGTCCAAAGAGAGGAGGGGAGGGAAACCTAATTGAAATCTTGTTTCTGACTCCTCAGCCCTTCCTTCACCTTGTAGCTGTCTCCCTACAACCTCACAGAACACAGGTTAGGGGTGAGTCATGTCTGTTTGTCTTTCCTTTAGAGCCCCTCTCCCACCACCCTTGGGAAAGGAGAGTCTAGAGGCGTTTTCTTACCGGGCCTGCTGACCCCTGCACCATGGCTCGGTGCTGCTCCCCAGGTGAGCGGGCACAAGTTACCTATGCCAGCAAGAGAGGGGGTGGTGTAGAGACCTGCTCCCTTGGTCAGGATTTTCAGATTTGGCAGAGAATGTACTAACCATGGTGGTGGCCAAAGACCACTGTGCCAGCAGATTTCAGCCGTGTGCTTAGCTGGTCATGTCATGGGACTTACCTGCATTCATCCACTGAGGGAGCTCCCCTATGAATCTAGATTGGAAAGCTCTGGGATCAGGTAGTTTGTGGTGCCCTGTGGCCTTGATTTCTAAGGAAGCGTGTTGAATGAGCTGAACTATAGAACCTTTTCCTGTTAAATCTAAGGGGATGTTTTTAGCTTTTCCCTTTAAGAGAAAATGCCACTGCCTTCCAGAGTCCTAAAATTCTACTGTCTTTTTTGAATCACCTGCATTATTTTTTTGGTATTGCTGTGGGGGTGAGTGGGGAATATATATGTAGCTAAAAACAATAATAGGGTTATCCATCCACTAGGAAAAAAAAAATCCTTGAGTATGTATTAAAGATAAATTGGAAAAGAGAATCCCTTAGGATATCAAGCACCAAAATAATCATGAAAGCCTGAAAAACTTACTGTTTAGCAAAAACAAAAAAAGAGAAAGGTATATGTATAGTAATAAAAATAGTACTTGTTTGAAGATGTAAATTGTTTTTAATAAAATTGTTTCTTAGGGGGATAAAAAGAAATGCTTAGGCACAGTAAAAACGCGCTAATATTTTGCCGCTTACAGGTTGATTTGCTTTGATGATGAGAATTATGGTTATAGAGTATACAGTATGTGCATGTGTCACACATTTGTTATGTATAATTGTGTATGGAAATTACAGCACATATACAGACACTAATTATGAAAAAGTGTCTGTATACACTAAATTTAAATCCTAATCACATGAGTTTACTATAGACAAAACAATTTGCTAGCCGTTGTACAGTGGATCAAACTTTTATTTTTCAGTAAGAAAAAACTTGCAGTGTCAGCCTAGTGCAATTTGGTAAGAAATTGTGTGTGTATTAAATCCGAACTGACTGGTAGGAAATTCACAAACGTGAGAATCTCAGAAATCCTTTGGAGTCTGAAGGGATAATGCGGAAGAACAGCAGGCATTTATCCATTTTATTTGGAATTTAAATAAGACTTTCTATTCTTGCTCCATGCTTTAGCCATGGATGAAATGGGGCAAAACACAGGTTTCTTCCCCCCACGGCTCTGTAGCACTCCCTTCTAAAATGCCTTTGAAATCCTTACTCCTCAATCTTCATGTTAAATCTTTGTTAATTATTTACATCATAATTTGCTTTGCTGTCTTCGCCTTCTGATGCGTATCCTTCTGATGAAGTTCACGGCTCACATTTTCGGCGCGCTGAGCTTTCACTTCCGTGAGCCAGACTGAAAATGAAGGGCAGGGAGGCTCCACTGACCCCTGATGAGGAAGCCCAGTAGCCCCCCAAAACCCTAGTCAAGCCTCCCCTTCCTGGTTCTTATCATTTTGCCTTCTTTCCCTGTTGCTGAGGGCCATCGGGCTGGCCTCCCTTTTGCTCCTGCATCTTTGTCCCCCTCGGAGGAGCTCCAGGTGGGAGAAACTACAGGTGGGATCCCCAGCCCCCAGTTTCCTCCTTCCAGCCGGCTTCGGCTTTGTCCGCCGCCGCCCGGAAGGGAAGACAGAGCTCTGACTGTCCGCTTGTTTCTTTACAGCAGCAGCCGCCCGCGCAGGCGCAGCAGCAGCCGGCGCCGCCGCCCCCCCAGGCGCAGGCGCAGCAGCCCGCCGGGCCCCGGCTCCCCCCGCGGCAGCCCACCGTGGCCTCTCCCGCCGAGGCCGAGGAGGAGAACCGGCAGAAGACCCGGCCGCGAACGAAAATTTCCGTGGAAGCCCTGGGCATCCTCCAGAGTTTCATCCAAGACGTAGGCCTGTACCCGGACGAAGAGGCCATCCAGACTCTGTCCGCGCAGCTTGACCTGCCCAAGTACACCATCATCAAGTTCTTTCAGAACCAGCGGTATTATCTGAAGCACCACGGCAAACTGAAGGACAACTCCGGCTTGGAGGTGGATGTGGCCGAATACAAGGAAGAGGAGTTGCTTAAGGATCTGGAAGAGAGTGTCCAAGACAAAAATGCTAACACCCTTTTCTCGGTGAAGCTAGAAGAAGAGCTGTCAGTGGAAGGCAACACGGACATTAACACTGACTTGAAAGACTGAGATCAAAGTATTATTTTCATTCATCCGTGCCACTGGTATTTACAAACGAAATGAGAAGTCCACCTTGTATTCTCTCAGAAAACCTTTGCTGTTCATGGTTTGGCCAATGAATCTTCAGAAACTTGCACAAACAGGAAAGTGGAGAAAGGATAATGCAGACTGCACTAAATGTTTTACTCTGTTTTACAAACTGCTTGGCAGCCCCAGGTGAAGCATCGAGGATTGTTTGGTGTTAAAAATTAAAATTTGTGTTCACGGGACACATCAAGGTGTGCACCCCGTAAGCATGATACCGGTGATTTTTTTTTTTTTTTTGGAAAAATTATTATTCTGGAGCCTCAAACAAGCATTATAACTTCTGTGATTATTATTTCCTTCCTTTAATTATTTCTGTAACACTCCACACTGATCTTTGGAAACTCGCCCCTTATTTTAAAAAAAGAAAAAAAAAGAGTTTGTTACTCTATTGTATGTTACAAAAGAACTATAGACTGTGGAATGCAGTTTAAAGATGACATATGCCAACAAATGCCTTGTATTATATGGCACTGCCGTAATTCAAATTTGTTTTTATTTTCGAAATAAAAGTTCACTGTAATTTTTTTCATTCTCATTGTTACATGATTTTTTAAAAAATGAAAAGAAAATGTGAAACACAATTTAGTCCTCATTATTTATTTGTAGATCCTGCAGCATCATGTTGTAATTAATTTTTTGGAAGTTTCCGTTAAATGTAATATTGCTTCTCTTGTTACCATACTGATTCTTTTCTATTTATAAATGTATTTTGATGGGCAGTAAAACAAAGTGTCTTAAAAGTTTTAAATAGAGAAAATGTGCTTTACACAGTTGCCTATAAAAAGTGCTCTATGTTATCCAAGCAATTCATACTATAAGCTTCACTCTTATTGTTGTATGCAATTTTTACTATCATGCAAATAAGCTTAGGTAAATAAAACTAATAGATCACCTTAGAAAATTATGCAATTAATGTGAAAATAATTGATGTTTGCAATGTGTCTTCCTTTGGTTTACAATCAATTTTAAAGCTACATCTGTATAAAATTTCTGTATAAAGGTGTATTTCTTTTTTATGAGTTTATGGCTATGAAAACACCAGCTATTTTGTTACAGCTGGCTGTTTTTATAAGTGTATCACAATTTTCTTTATGCAGAAATGTTCTGATTAGGAGTGGTTATTGACTGTAACTACACAATTAAAATTGTTTGTATGGTATGACATGGTAGGGTTGTCTGCTTATGTGAAGTAACTTTAAAGGTCAAAGATGGCCCTCTCAGTTAGGTGCATGTTAATATTTTCTTGATGATATTTTACTGATTTAAAAAAAAGATTGAAAAATCACTCAAAACACTGTAAATTTAAATCACAAACACATGCTCATTTTTTAAGTTTAACAACGAAGACCATAACCTGTTTGGGGTTAACATTTTGCCTAATAAACAGAGATAGAAGGATGGTCAGAAGACTCGCCAAGAAAAACGTAAATACACTGTCTAGGAGTTATGTGCTTAGAATGAATCCATCTGCATTTATTTCACAATATTTAATTATGGTAACACTTTTTTTAAGCTAATGTATAGATATTTTAAAGGCCTTTATCAGTAACATAAGTAGGTAAAAAATGGACCTTCTGTATAAAAACCTCTTAGTAAGCAATGTATTTTTTTAAGTTATAAATGGAATATAAGTTAAGAACTCTGAGCTCATTTGGTTGTGTATGTCATAACTATAAGAACTGAATGAAGAAAATAAGAATAACACACGCGGACTTTAAACACCATCTTCAAAATTCTTGCAACATCAAACTCCATACACTCCACGATCTAAAATGAGGTATACTGGTGGTCATGGAAAAGATTGAAGCCAGGGTTTCGATTTTTTGACTATCATTTTGTATTCATTTTCTCTTTGGATGCATCTTTTTAAGATTTCATAGATGTTAAAAGGGGTGTGTGGGTTCCTTGATAGTTGGTTCTGAAATTGTCCAATCTCTTCATGCCTAACATTTTTCCAGGCACTGATGAGCTCATTGGTAGGCAACTGGGCTGCTTTAATGTTGAACTTTTACTTAAGAAACTAAAATGGCATCATTGAAGACTCCCAATTCAGCTGTAAAAGTACTATTTACTTTTGAAGCACAGCTGAACTGCTTTGAAGGCAGCTGGTTTGCTGTAACTTAAAATTGTATTGAAAAAGTTTTCAATTCTTTTTATTAAATGAGAAGACAACTTTTAAACATTCTTGCTCACTTAGAGTTCAGAAAACCATTTGAGGAAAAGAAATTTGAACTAATAAAATAGAAACTAGATTTCATGTAGTTAAAAAAAGAAGAAGAAGAAATAGAAAGTAATATGCCATGAAGTTTTTAAAGAAATTCTTTCCTCCTCTTTTTTTTTTCTCTGGGTTTAGAGGGAAAAGCTAGAGCAAGGAGTAGTCTTTAATTTTTTATTATTTTTTTAATCCAGCCCAGCAGAATATAAGGTGCCAGAAATTTTAATTTTTTTAGAAAGGAAAAATTTTTTTAGAAGGAAAAATTGGGTTGCAAATACGATTTTGCCATTCCCAATAAGCTAATTTCTTTCGAAATAACATTTTGAATGAATTTTGACGACTGTGTGTAAGAAATCAATACAATACTAATAATACTCTTCCTTAGACCTTTTAAGCAGCATAATCTTCCTAGTACAATATTTTAAGCCAAAAATAAATTAATAAAAGCACATATCAAAAAACAGTGATGGTCATGATGGAGTGAGCAAAATCGTTTTCAGGGAAGACGACACAATTTGGAAATGATTTCTTTGGGTGATCTTCCACATTGCTCCCCCAATGTCATTTATCGTCCATACCAGTCCTCTTACTGCCAGTGGCTACAGTAAAACTCCTTGAACGAGCTTCATGGTGTCCAAGTATTTCAGAAACTTTTCAAAGCTGGGCGTGATATAGAGCTTTGTGCTGTTAAGACCTTAGCAGAGTCAGGTAGTTTACGGGTAATATTCAACCTCGTGCATCTGAATCTGTCATGGATTCCTTTCCCTCAGCACTTTGCCACTAATTTGTATTACACTCTGTGGCCATATAATACTTGCACGTTATGCAAAAAATAATGTTGACAGTATCTCCTTGGCACGTAATATGCAGAGCTGACACCTAACCTTTGAAAACCAAGGTAACTAATATGTGTGCCCTAGTTGTGTGGCACTTGGTTAAAAAGTCTGTACATATTATGTATAAACTGTGTATTGATTAACATTTAGTCCTAAGGAATTCTGAGCTTAAAAGAAGTGTCTTTCTTTTTTCCAAGTAGTGATATCTATATCTAACTGTGCTTATCTAAAATATATAGCTTGAGTAGAAAACATTTTCAGATGGTTCAGCATTGAGTAAAAATGACAATCCCATACATTCCATTATTAAATTCTGCCCTATTCCCTATTGTTATCATCAGCTGATATTAAGGTCCTTGATTGTCACGATATTATCAATAAATGAGGTATTCTGAACTGCCTGGTGATATTTTCAAAAGAGCAATTAAAATGTGTATACCCTATTATATAGCCAATAAAAATAGGACTACCTGGCTGAAGGAAGCCAAAAATCTGCATGATAGTGTAGAAACCAAGGAAGGTCCCAAAATATGAATCACATTTAAAATATCAGAAGATACTGATGCTATAGTTTATCTTACAAATAAATATTTTTTACTTTTAAAGGGGGCATATTATGGATTCAGTGTTTCTTAGGAGGCAATCCTTTTAATGTAAATACTAAATACTTGCATGTCTTTTGACAAAGGTTAAATTACAATCTATTAACATGCACATTTTTTATAAAATATAAAGTACCCCTATTATAGAAATGTGGTGGAAGGTGTATGTCCAGAATACTATTACCTGTTTAACAATACCAAATGTTAAATAAAAATAGATTGGAATTAATGTTTAAAAAACGAGCAACATTTTTAAACCTTTCTTATATTACCCTACTTATCTGAATCATGCATTTCCAAACTTATCAAAATAATTGCAAAAAGTTCCATTATGGCTTCTTGCCTTATACCAGGGTTGTGTACGAAGTCCCCTTCTGTCAACTATTTTCAGCTGTTAATATTCCTGTTGTGGTCAAAAGCATGAGACTTGGGCCCCGTTCTGTATGATAATGTTTGATGAGGAGATGCAGTAAAACAGTACCTTGTACTTTTTGCCTCGCCAAGGAAACAGAAAAACTCTAAGGTGACCTATTTTGCTCTAAATTAAATACTGAACATTATTTCTGTACTATTAGTTGAATTTGTTTATTGTTATTATTTGCTTTTTGTGGTATTTAAGTACTTTTCATTACAGTGACAGAATCTAATCACATCTTTACACCCCCCCCCAAAGATATGATGCCCCATGTGCTGCTCTGATATTCCACTCACAAAAAAACAAACAGTATGTGTTAAAGGAGGATGTTGGGAACTTTCAAATATTTAATGCCCGTTAATTCATTGAGTGTGCGGCAGAGTGATGCAAAGTGAGCATTTGTTCAGAGCACGAACCTGTCCAACAGCATCTTAATGTGGGGACAGGTTTCACCTACTCCACTTTTGTTTCCCATTTTAACTTCCAAATTTTACCCAATCTCTCTCAATGGCTTCTTAACCTTCTGAGGCCCCCTGAATCGCAGCACACTCAGACATGCTTTAAAGGAAAATAGCAACATCATTGGTAGAATGTTTTGTTATAGAAGGTACTGCCCCAAACCTATCTCCGTTTCGCTCTGAGGCACTGAAGGCAGGCTCTGAAACTCCCCCTTCAAAGAGCAGGGAGGGGCAACTCAAACAGGCTAACTGATTTGTTCAGCTGTTTAGGGGGGGGTCTCATAGGTTTCAAAACCCAAGCCCTCTACCCTTGCATTCCTATGGCTACTTCTTAATAAAACCTTTTTCAACTGCAGAAGATGTAAAAACATTCATTACCATTCAAAATTTTCAAAAATCTAATGTAGTGTGTATTCTGCTAACATGAAAAAGTCTGTCACAGAGTAATTGAAATTAAGTGTATGAAACGTTAACCCCCAGATTCTGCTGTCCTGGTGTAGGAGCCATATACACAAAACCTTTTCTTCTAAAAAAAAAATACACTTTGTTATAGGAATGTTCATATATACCAAAAAAAAAAAAAAAGGTAGAATAATGTAATGAACCGCTGATGATTCATCCCCAGTTCAAAATTGTAACATTTTCCCATTAATGAGTACTTTGTGAAACTCACTAAAATTAAGATGAAACTTTTATGAAAATATTCAAACTGTTCAGTGGTTTTTGCCTATAATGATATTCTGACATTTTACTTTTTGCAAAGTAATGAATTTTCTGATTTCTCAAGAAAATACTGAAATGAAGTTTCTCTCTGAACTCTCTGAGAATTTTCAAAAAGCCAATTTTAGAAGGAGAACCTGTGAGAATTCCACAAATATTTGTAATATAAAAAAAGAGACAACCCAGCCTCTCTTTATTTATAAACAATACGTGCTTTCATATCATTGTTGAAACTAAAGTACATAATTTTCAGTTATGCATAATAAAATATGTAATTAAGCAACATTCCATAGTGGATTAAAGAATTAAAAGCTTCAGGTGCAGAAAAGAATTTGTTGGCATTTTCTTTTTCAGGGTGGTATTTCGAGGTGTTACTTTTCATTTTCCTTTGACATCTTATACACAAATAAATAGACAGAAGCAGGTGAGAAGCAGAGAAATGAAGTATTGTCTCTACTACAGTAAACCTGAAAAATAGTGAGGTAGCATATTTGCAATGTGCCCACAAAGGCTAAACTAAAAAGGACAGAAATCTTTTTAGCCTGGGGAGGAAAAAAAAAAAATCTCTAAATGGGGGCGTGTGTTTCAAGAAATAGAAATAACATACTAAAAAGTTAACTGCACTTTATCATTCCTACATTTCAAACTACATTAAATTAATCACACTCCAATTGGTCAAGTCCAGTAGACTTATTTTTCAAGTGAAGAACTACATTTAATTAATAATCCTGTACTATAAACACTGAAGTTCATAGAGGCATTTGGCATTTATCCTATTTTTGAAAAAGAGTAATGCATCAAATAAAAAGCAAACCACTTCGATGTCAGAATGTCACAATGATTCTAAAAATAAATGATTCTACTGAACATTTAAGAAAAAATAATAATACAGAAAAAATATAATAATAACACAGAGATGAGATGCCCCATCTAGCATCAGGAGAAATTCTAGTATCTATAGTTTTTATATAGTGCTTAAAGTAAAATAATAATCAACCATATGAGAGCAAGCAAATTCAATATCATGTATTTTTATTAGTTAAAGCCTGACACGGAAATGTGTGTTTGGTTAGTGCATGAAGGAAATCAGACGACTTAGAAGAAATATGGAATGAGACCTATATCCCATGGACAATCCTTTGAATGGAGCTTTTTAAACTGACAAATGTAAAGAGCCTTTTGCTAGCCTTTAGCATCTCACGGTCCTGCTAAAATATGACACTTTTGTATTTGTGTGTTTTTATACCCCAACTTTTTACAAAAACAATTAGCTAAAACTTCTATATGTAATGCAATAATATAGGACAAAAAAGGAAAAACTGCAACAAAATTAATCCAAATTTTAGATAGAAAAGGACACAAATTGAAAGGTATGCTTGACCCAGAAATGCATATCTTGAGTTGCTATACGATTTATTAGAGTACACTACCAAAACTTTTAACGGTTTTTTTGAGGTACAATTGACCTACAATAAACTGCACATACGAAAGCATACAATTTGACAATTTGATAAGTTTTCACACACACATGTGCTCACATATCTGTGCGTGTGTGTATGTGTGTATATATCCACCCACACCGTTGGGAGCACAATGAACGTATCAGTTATCCCAATAGTTTTGTGCCCTGTTGTAATAATCCCTCCCTCCCAACCTCCCATCCCCATGACACCAACGATCTGCTTTCGTCACTGTAACTAAGTTTGCATATTCTAGAATTTTGTATAAGCAGAATAATTCAGAATGCACTCACTTTTCTCTGCCTTCTTTCACTAAGCATAATTATCTTAAGATTCATCCATGTTCAGCTTGCTTATTATTAAGAAATATTACCTTTTATGGATATAGTGCAATTTTTGTTTTGTCAATTATGCAGTTGATGAATATTTAGGTTGTTTCCAACTTGGGGCTGTTTCAAAGATGCTATGAGCATTTCTATGTGTGCCTCTCTACGGACATATGCTTATATCTCTCTTGTATAAATTCCTAGAAATAAAGTAATTTCTCATACCATAGGTATTTAACTTTTTAAGAATCTAACAAACTGTTTTCCAAGGTGGTTGAACTGTTGTTCTACAGTCCCATCAACAGGGTATGGGAATTCCCATGGTTTCACATCCTTGCCAACACTTGATAGGATCAGACTTTTTCATTGTAAACATTCTGATATGTGTGTAGTGATACTCGTGATTTTAATTTGCACTTTTGTAATAAATGGCATTTCCCTACTGAATATCTTTTCATGTGATTTGCTATCCATGTATCTTTTATGAAGTGTTTGTCTTTTTACCCATTTTCCTAAGTTTTTCTTTTTTAAACAAAATTTTATTTCTTTATTTGAAAGAGTGAGAGAGACCATGAGCAGGGAGAGGGAGAAGCAGGTTTCCCACTGAGCAAGGAACCTGGCAGGAGGCTGGATCCCAGGACCCTGGGATCATGACCTGAGCCCAAGGCAGACACTTAACCAACTCAGCCACCAAGGTGCCCCTACCCATTTTTTTTTTTAATTGGTTGCTTTCTTATTATTGAGTTTTGAAACTCCTTTATATATTTTGATTACAAGTCCTTTGTCAGCTGTGTGATTTGCAAGTATTTCAGTAGGTAGCTTGTGTTTTCATCCCCCTAACAGTGTTCTCTGGTTTTTTGGTGAAGTCCAATTTAACAATTTTGGTTTTGCCTTTAAAACTCTTGCTTTTAGTGTTACATGTAAGTAACATTTGCCCAATCCTAGGTCACAAAAATTTTCTTCTTTTCTTTTAGATTTATAGTTTAAGGATTTACATTTAAATCCATGATCCATTTTGAGTGAATTTTTACATATGGTATATGGTATCAAGGTATGGGTCAAAGTATTTTCTTTTCTTTTTTTCTTCCTTCCTCCCTCCCTCCCTTCCTTCCTTCTTTTCTTCTCCTCTTTCTTTTCTTTTCTTTTCTTTCTTTTCTTTCCTCCCTCCCTTTCTTTGCATATACATTTCAAATTGTTCCAGTACCAGTTATTTAAAAGACTATTCTTTCGACACTTAATTGTATTTGCACTTTTGTCAAAAATTAATTGACCATATATGTATGTGTCACTTCTGGAATTTCTGTTTTATTCATTTTTTTGCTCTTTATCCACTTTTTCACCCAGACCATGCTGTCTTGATAACTATAGTTCTAGATGTCCTAAAGTCAAATAATCTATAGGCTACAAACCTTGCTATTCTTAAAAGTTGTTTTGGTGGTTCTGGGTCTTTTTACCTACCTACAAATTCTAGGTTCAGCTTGTCAATTTCCACCAAAAAAAAAAAAAATCTGCTCAATTTTGATTGAGATTGCTTAAACTCCATAGATCATTTTGGAGGAGCACTGGCCTTTTAACAATAATTAACCTTCAGATCCATGAACATGATATATCTTTTCATTTATTCTAGAATATAGAAACAGAATTGATTTTTTTTTTTTTTTTTTTTTTTTTGTACATTGGTCTTTTATCCTGCAACCTAGTCTACACTCAATAGTTCTGGTTGCTCTTTTGTAGATTCCATCACATTCTCTTTTTTAATTTTTCTTTTTTAAGAATTTTTATTTATTTATTTGAGGGTAGGGGACAGAGGGAGAAGCAGACTTCCCACTGAGCAGAGAACCCGAGACCATGACCTGAGCCCAAGGCAGACACTTAACCAACTGAGCCATCCAGGCACCCCCCCACCACTCTTTCTATAGAGTTAATCATGTCATAAAAATAAAGACAGTTTTATATCTTCTTTGCAATCTAAGTACCTTCTTTTTCTTTTTCTTTTCTAGAACACCCAGTGTAATGTTGAGTAAAAATGGAGAAAGAAAAACATCTTTGCCTTTTTCCTGAGCTTAAACACTAAAACTGCTCTAAGCCATTTATAATACAAAGTCATTTAACCTGTATAACAACCATATAAAGTAGATACATTATTAACATTATATTATTGATATTAAACTGATACACAGAGAATTTGTGTCATCGGTCCTAGTGAACATTTCTCTCAAAAAATCTCTCACAGCTTAAAATGTAGCTGTAGTTTTTGCCTTGGCATACACTGCTTTATCCTTACTAAAGGTTCATAGGTTTAACACTCAGTTCTTGATTAGGTTGTTAGGCTATGCTACAAAATTCTGTCTGATGAAAATGAAGCTGAAATATGGAAAAGGAGTAGGGAAGGATTGTGCAAAAACATAGAACTAAGGGAAAAAGAGAAGAGAGCTAGAAGGGGGAAGATGGTTCAGGAAGAGAAGGACAAAGCTTTTGGGGAAGATACAGGAAGACTTTGGTTGGCAAGTGAAATTACTCAAAAGGGAAGCATATCTCCTGCACATTTCCATATTATGAGTGAAAAAGAAATTCTGGAAACCACATGCAAACTGACCTCTTTTAATCATTCTAGAAACAGTGCCTTATTTAAGTTCGGTGCTTCTAATAAGTGCCCTAATTTTGGAAAGAAAAAGTATTCATTCTATACTCATAGAGGGGATCAAAGGACCATACCAAAGCCCTAGATCAGACTTCTGTAACCTATGGCATATGGGACAGATCTGTCTTGCCACTTGTTTTATAAATAAAGTTTTATTCAAAACGAAAGCCATGCCCATTTATTTATCTTCTCTGTGGTTGCTTTTATGCTACAATAGTAGAATTAGAGTGGCTGTGAAAGAGACCATATGGCCATCAAGCCTAAAATATTTACTCTCTGGCCCTTTATAGAAAATGTTTGTCAATCTTTGTTGTAGATCACTAAACTGTGCCAAGTTTTGAAAGGAAAAGTATTAAAGCAATTTTCTGAACAACTTGTGTTGAAATTAAAAAATCATTTCAGTATTTTTTAGAAGAGTTAGAGCACATATTAACTAGAAACGTGTTTGTTCTCAACTCCACGATTTCACTTGATGTATATGAAGAACCTGATTCTTTCTACTCCTTACCTCATTGGCCTATGCAAGAGCATAGGACTAGATATCCCACACCCTGTTGCTCACCAGTAACTCTTCTATAAATTTAGAAAATTATTGACTAGAAACTTCACCCTTTCTTGATAAACTCAAGAAGTGTTAATATTCTTGGCAAAATTGTTTTTGCACTAATTGCCACATCCATCTGCTCTGTGAGATTGATTAGACTATGAGAGCATTTGTTCTCTCTTGTAATCAATGCTTCCTGGCCCAGCAGAGAGCTAGATCTGTCTTATTTCTATCTAGAGAAGGAGACACTACTGACAACAATAAGCTTTTCCTTTGAGGATTTGAGATTAAATTGGCGCTTGGCTTGATGGCCTTTTGGGGAATAATTCAGTCTAGAGAGAATTCTCTTGAAATAAACCAAAGCCACGGGAACTTCAATGACTCCTTCTCACATAGGAAAATTCCACTATTTCACAAAGTGTATTTCTGTAGACCCAATTGTTGGGTACCATGTCCTAAAGAAACATTCTACTGATTACTGGAGAACACAGGAGAAGCAAAGGGCCCTGTCCTCACCTTTCTTAACTCTTCAGCTCCTGAAACCCGCAGAGACTGAGTAATGCCGTCAGTGTGTCTAGGGGAGAGCAGCTGCAGAGCTTAATTCTACCTGGATTGGACCCAATATTTTATTTATTTATTTGTTTATTTATTTACTTAGTGTTAAAAATACACCTATTACAACAGTTTCTAGATAAAAACATGAGGAAAAATATAACAAAGAAAAAACTTATAATAAATGTATATCCAAAAATATCAACAAGCTTCTGCCATTACTGTCCTTCCTATGGACCTTATTGCAACACCATATTGGACAGTTATTCCAGAACATGGGTATGTGTAGTGCAGTGTCCTACATGAAACAAGCAACTAGATTCTCTAGTTCAAGTGTAAAAAGATACCTTACTCTGAAAACCCACAAAATGCTCTGGAGAGAATTTCATTTAACAAAATTTTATATTTTCCTTACAATGCGCCAGGTAGTTTGAGTTTAAAATCACCGCTGCCAGAGAGGTTCACTGAGCAGGAGCTCCCACATGCTTGTCTCTCTATTGGCACTTATGTAATGTTGAGTTTTCAATTTAGAGGGAGTTGAAGTAAATAAAAAAGACTGTTTAGGGAAAATTTTTCTGATGTGGTACTTGGACTTTTTGAAGGACTGTAACTTTTGAGATTTTTGGTTTCTTAATTTGTGGTGGTAATCATTTCTTTTGCAAAAAAAATCGTGATAAATTATCTGAGGACCATTTGTCTTTTTATTATTTTGTGTTGTGTAATAAATAGAAAGCAACTTTATTGAGACTACCATTTAGAAAGCTACTTTATTGAGAATACCTTTTAAAATCTTTTATTTTGTTTTAGATATACATGAAATCCAAAACCTGAGACCTTTGAATGTAATCAATGGTTCCCAAATGTTTTGGTCTCAGGAATTCTTTGTACTTGTAAAATTTATTGAGACTCCCACTTCTGGGAAAACTGAGTAGGCATACTTTTCCATATTCCTCTTGTTGTGTACAGTAAAAAACCCTGAAGTCATATGTAAAATAAACACTAGAAGACTCCAGTAGGTGGCAAGAAGGAGGCAGACCAGATAGGGAACTGAGGACCCAAAGAACAACATAGTGGTACCTTCCCTATTCCCCTTTGCCTCATATATCTCAGAGTTGGAGCTGAAGAAGGCAAAAATCCAGAAATGCCATCAGGCATAAGCAAAAGAAGGTCCTGACACCCTGCTCTCTCTAGCCAAAGGAAAAGAAAAGGAGCAGCCAGTAAAACAGAAAACTTGAAACTAGCAGCCTTATTCCATCACAGAAAAACACCTATACCCTATTCCTATCCAGACCAGCAAAGTTAAGTAGAGAGCCTAGATTTCCACTTTCAAGAGACTGTAAACAGGTGGGCTGGTGTCAGAGGAGGTCTAGTGGATAGTCAAAAATTCATCACTGCTCAATGGTGAAAAAGCATTCTTCCATGCCAAAATGGTGTCAGTGGAGGCTATGTGAGGAATAGTAACAAGGTATTCCTACTTCTCCCAGCCAGACAGATATCACTGGAGTTTTAGTGGGGAGTTGGAACTCCACTCCTCACCCAGCAATAATGAGGAGAACCCCTATAGATGTTAATGAAAGCCAAGTGGGGAAGCTGGACTTCTACCCATATCTGGCAATAGTAAACAGGTGTTGCCTCTTCTCTTGTCAGATCAATGTCAAAAAAAAAAAAAAAGTCAGCTAACACGGAGGACTTAAGTAAGATCCAAAGACTCAGTAAAATATCTAAGCTTCAGTTAAAAGAACAAAACACAACAAACAAACAAACAAAAACCAGTCATACAAAAACCCAGAAAATTCTCAAACAGGATGTAAAAAAAGACAACAGATAAAAACACTAAGATTATAGAGATATCAGAATTATCCAACAAAGATTTTAAGGCAGTCATTAAAATGATTTAATGAGGGGTGCCTGGGTGGCTTAGTGGGATAAGCCTCTGCTTTCGGCTCAGATCATGGTCTCAGGGTCCTGGGATTGAGCCCCGCATCAGGCTCTCTGCTCAGCGGGGAGCCTGATTCCCCTTCTCTCTGTCTCTCTGCCTACTTGCGATCTCTGTCTGTCAGATAAATAAATAAATATTTTAAAAAATGCTTTAATGAGCAATTACAAAGAAAAAAAGTAGAAAGTTTCACCAAAGGTATAGAAGATATAAATAAGAACAAGAGGGAAATGTTAGAACTGAAAGGAACAATAACTGAAATAAAAAACTGAAAAGAGGAGAAAGAAGGAAAGGCTGAAAAAGTAATTGCAATAATGGCCAAAAACTTCCCAAAAGACATAAACCTACAGACTCAATAAGAAGAGCAAACCCCAAATAAGATAAACCTAAAGAAATGCAAGAAACATTATGATCAGTCCTCTGAAAACTAAAGACAGAGAAATTATCTTGAAACAGAAGGACAGAAATAGGGACGCCTGGGTGGCTCAGTTGGTTAAGCAGCTGCCTTCGGCTCAGGTCATGATCCCAGCGTGCTGGGATCGAGTCCCACATCGGGCTCCTTGCTCGGCGGGGAGCCTGCTTCTCCCTCTGCCTCTGCCTGTCATTCTGTCTGCCTGTGCTCGCTCTCTCCCCCTCTCTCTCTCTGATAAAAAAAAAAAAAAAATCTTTAAAGAAGGACAGAAATAATGCCTGACATACAAGGGGAACCATTTTGAAAAAACAGTAGATTTTTCATCAGAAACCATGTAGACCAAAGAACAATATACTTGAACAATATTTTTCAAGTATAGAAAGAAATATCAATGCAAGGGTTAATGAGGAGATGGGAAGGAAATGGGTATAACTATAAAAGGGCATCATGATGGCTCTTTCTGTTGATGGAAACGTTCTGTACCTTCATTGTATCAAAGGCAATACCCTTTTTGAGATATTGTGCTATAACTCTACCATTGGGAAAAACCAGGTACAGAGTACATAGATCTCTCTGTATTGTATCTTACAACTGCATATGAATCTATGATTATCTCAAAATAAAAACCTTAGTTAAAAATACATTATTAAATTAAAAATAGAACTACCATAAAATTTAGCTGTTTCTCTTTGGGGTATAAATCTAAAAGAACTGAAAGCAGGGTCTCAAAGAGATATTTTTACATCTCTCTTTGCAGCAACACTATTTGCAACACAAATTTCCACTAATGGATGAATGGATAAACAAAATGTTTTTTTGAGTTTGGTTCCTCACTGTGAGCTGGGTTCATATTTGATCCATGTGTGTTTATCCTGGGCGGAAAGGGCAGCAGTTACCCAAGACATGTAAAGCTTCTGCTTGCCTGCATTAACCAAAGTGGGTCCATGGTTAACCCCAAAATCAAGGAGTGGGAGAATATACTTGGCATTCTCCACATGCACAAACACACACACATGCACTCGCACACGCACACAATAGAATATTGTTCAGCCTTTATTTTTTTATTTATTTTTTTTTAAGATTTTATTTATTTATTTGACAGAGAGAGATCACAAGTAGGCAGAGAGGCAGGCAGAGGGAGAGAGAGAGGAGGAAGCAGGCTCCCTGCTGAGCAGAGAGCCTGATGCGGGACTCGATCCCAGGACCCTGAGATCATGACCTGAGCCGAAGGCAGTGGCTTAACCCACTGAGCCACCCAGGCGCCCTTGTTCAGCCTTTAAAAAGGAAGGAAATCCTGTCACATTTTACAGTATGCTAAGTGAAATGAACCAGTCACACACAAAAAAAATACTGTACAATTACACTTTTAAATGTATATAAAGTAGTCCAATTCATAGAAACATAAAGTAGAATGGTGGTTATCAGGGATGGGGGAGGGGGAAAGAAGACTTGTTTAATGGGTACAGAGTTCAAGAGGTACAACAAGAAAAGAGTTCTGGAGATCTAATTCACAAAAATGCAAATATACTACTGAATGTACACTTAAAAATGGTTGGGCTGGTAAATTTTATGCTGTACATTTTTCTCCCTAATAAAAAAATAGGAAAAGAATTAAAATACTTTATAGAAGACCCAAAGAGCTTTTGTTTATGTAGATTGTATCTATTAATACTGAACTGTATTTGGCCTTAAAGCTAAGACATTTTAAAAATATTTATTTACAAATTCACTAAAATGTCAATTTTAAAGTCATTACCTGTGAACATAAATGATATATTTTTCTTTAAAGTTACCATATGGAGTACCTGGATGGCTCAGTTGGCTATGTGTCCAGCTCTTGATCTCAGCTCAGGTATTGCTCTCAGGGTCATGGGTTCAAGCCCCACACTGGAGTCCACACTGGGCGTGAAGCCTACTTATAAACAAACAAACAAACAAACAAATGGTTTATTTGAAAAGAATTATTGAAAATATAGCATTATTTTACATTTTGAAAATATCTTCATATCTTCCTCCTCAGAAGACAACTGGATTATCTACTTCTGCTGTCAATCTTTTGTATTTCATACACTCTGGAAAATTGCACTGAACACTTGTGAAAAAATACAAGAAATTAGTCAGATAATACTGCACTATTATTATTATGAACATAGTGTCAACTTTGTAGACAGCTTAAAAGATCTCAGAGACTCCCACAGGTTTCCAGATCACAATTTGAGAACCACCAAACAAGACCATTCATCATCCTAGCCAGAACTCTGTGGGAGATTGAGTTATTAGTTGCAATTCCTGGTTTTCATGGGGTAAGATTTACATCCACCCCTTTGCTATGGCCAAGTACATTTTCCCCACCCCTTGATTTGGGGGTTGACCATGGACCTGCTTTGGTCAATGCAGGCAAACAGAAGCTTTAAATGTCTTGGGTAGCTGCTTCCCCTTCAGCCCAGGATAAACACACATGGATCAAATCTGAGTCCAGCTCACAGTGAGGAACCAAGCTCAGCCAAACACTCAGACTGAAGCAGAGCCCAGCTGAGCCCACCCTAGATTAGCTGATTTTACAGTGAAACAGCAGACTCATGACCATAAGAATAAATATTTATTGTTAAATGCCACTGAGTTTTTGAGTGGTTTATTATACATTACTGTGATAATGGCTGACTAATTGAAGCCTAAATCTTACTAGTTGAATAAAAGGAACACATGAAAAAAAACAGTTATTCAGTCAGGAGGAAGAGAAAACCAATAGGTAATCTTATTCAAAGAATTTTGACAATTAATCTTGTCTCAAATGAAGTCAGAACAAAAGAAAATTCATTAAAAACACAGCCCAGTATATTTAAAAACAAATTCTCTGGTGAGAGAAACCCTGAAATATTACTGAAGGAGACCAGTAAGAAACTCTTTTTCCTTTCTTTTTTAACAGGTGGCTTCACAGCTCAAGATTGGCAGTCTTGTTTATTGACCCAGGAAAAAGATTCTAAATATTAGAGTTTGGGGGATGGGGGGATGGTGTAGAGGGAATTTGCCCAGAAATTTTCAGTGTTTTAGTGCATTCTCTACTTAATATTCTATTTGCTGTGTGTTCTTCTTAGACAACTCCATTTAAAAAAATTACCCAACAAGTATTTATTGAATAACTTCTATTTTATTTTGGATTCCCATGAGAGCAAACTCTAAGACATAATTTGGGTGATGGATTCAGAGGAACCAGGTACAATGAAGCTCAGAATCGCCCTCCTATAGTTGGGAAGACTGAGGTATTTATCTACTGATTCTCACCCCTCATGGGTGCCAAGTTGGCTTTGGGTTTGTCAAATCTCCACCACTGTGGTAGTTATTCATAATATAACTTTATTGGCAAAATTTCAAATAGAGCAGGAAACCCTAGGACTACTTGAATTGTGATGGGGGTGCAACAGACTAATGGACCAAATTCTAGATAACTGCTTACCTGGGAACATTAATGACCCAAGTATTGATGAAGGCCATGGCTTTCATAGAGTGGTCCATAGAGGAATGCTACTGGTGCTTTTTAGAAAGGAAAATTCCTAAATCTCTGAAGGAGACTCTTCTATCAAAAAACGTCAGGAGATGCATTCATACTGAAATTTAAGAGCTATAGATTAGAATGCCCAGTCCCTAAAATAAGATTCTGTTAATAGGAAAAGTATGGCACATTGGTTAAAGAAAATTGTTTTTGCTCTTACAAACTACATACTAGAAGCTACTAATTTGCCAATTAAAGCCCCACCCATGCATAACATCATATCTTTTCTTCTGTTCTATTGCCACCCCCATAACTCCACGGGGTTTTGAAACAGTGTGGTGAACATGCAGGACATCTTATAACTGTTTACAAATAAACCAAGAGTAGAAAAGCCTGCAGTGAGGAAAATACTACCATAATATAAAGAGAAATCTCTACCAGGACACCCACTTCAAACCTTTATTCCTGAGAATGTTACAGGGTTGCTTAATTATTTTTAAAAATCTTATCCAATCATGAAGGTCCGTTTCCTACTGGCTGAAATGGGTAGAGTAAGGTGGGATGGAATGGGAATTCTAGGCACAAACCAAAGTATATCATCCACATGACTCTCTAAACAATATTGTCTTCCAATATTAAAATGCTTTTTTTCAGGACACCTGGGTGGTTCAATCAGTCAAGCATCTGACTTTTGGTTTCAGTTCAGGTCATGAACTCAGGGTGGGGAGATTGAGCCTTGTGTAGGGCTCCACGTTGAGCGTGGAGCCTGCTTTGGGTTTTATCTTTCCCTCTCTCTTTGTCCTTCTCCTCAACTCACACATGTGCTCCCTAAATAAATAAATAAATAAAATCTCTTAAATTTTTCAATGGAAGATAAATATAAAAAACAAGTTCACTTTTATTACAAACATCTTTTTTTAGGAAAGCATCTTTACCCATAGTACTTAGGTATCATAACAACCTGATTTAATCTATTCCAGTATACATATCGACATTTAGAATATTTGTTTCACTGGAATGGAAATTGCTGATTAGACAACAAGTCAAAAATTAAGGAGGACTAAATTGGATAGAAACATAGGTTTACAAAGTGTATCCTTAGAGAAAATGGAATTAAACTAGAAACTGGTAACAGAAAGATCATGGGAAAATTTCCAAGCACTTAACAAATTAAATAATACACTTTGCAATAATCGATAGGTCAAAGAGGAAATCTCAAGAAACATCAAAAAATATTTTGAAGTGAACAAATACAATATGTCAAATTTTGTAGGAGCAGCTGAAATAGTGTTTGAAGAAAATTTATAGCATTAAGTGCTTATATTAGAAAATAAGGAAGTTCTCAAAGAAATGACCTAAGTTATCACATTTAGAAACTAGAAAAAGAACAATCAAATGAACCAAATTGAGCTGGAGGGAGAAAATAATAAGGAGCAGAAATCAAGGTAATGAAAACAAACAAATAAAAAATAGAGAAAATAAAACCAAATGCTGATTGTTTAAAAATATCAAATTTTTAAAAGTCTAGCAAGAATGACAAAGTAAGGAAAAGACACAGTTTACACATATGAGGAACAAAATAGTTGATATCATCACAAACACAGCAGATGGCAAAAGGATCATAAGAGAAAACTATGAACAACTCTATGCATATAAATTCTACAACCATGATAAAATAGAGAAATTCCTTAATATTCACAAACAGCTAAAATTCACCCAAGATGAAATAAACAATCTAAATAGTCCTGTAATTATACAAAAAACTGAATTCAGAGTCAAAAAAATTTCTAAAAATAAATCTCCAAGCCCAGGTGATTTCACTGATTAATTCTACCAAACATTTAAGAATGAATAGTAACAAATATATACAATCATTTCCACAAAATAGAAGAGGATACTTCTTAACTCAATTTATGAAACTAACATTCCCATACAAAACAAAAGGCATTAAAATTACAGACCAATTTCTCTGGAGAACATTGACACAAAAATCCTTTTAAAAAGTAGCAAATTGTATTCAGCAATATGCAAAAAGAATAATATGTTGCAAACAAGTGGATTTTATCCAGAGATTGCAACATTGTTTCAACATTTGGCAATCAATCAATGCAATTCACCACATTAGCAATCTAAAGAGGAAAAACCACATGGTCGTATGAATACAGAGAAACATTAAAAAAAATCTATTCTCAGCAAACTAGGAACAGAAAATAAGTATTTATCCTGATAAAAGATATCTACAAAAATATCTATAGCTAACATCACACTTAATGTTGAAAGACTGAATGCTTTCCACTTACTAGGAAAAAGGCAAAGATATCAATTCTCATCATCCCTATTCTTTGCAATAAAAAAAGAAAAAGAAATAAAAGACATAAAATTTGAAAAGAAAGAGGTTAAACTCTTCCTACTTGCCCATAATATGTTTTTTTTTAATGTAGAAAATTCTAAAGAATCTACCAAAAAACTAGAAACAATAAGTACATTTAGCAAGGTCACAGGAATCATAGTGAACAAATAAAAATCAAGGAGATCTCTATAAATAAGGAACATGAAATCGGAAACTAAAATTTGAAAAAAAAAAAAAGACAATTTACAATGGTATTATATAGATGGGATGTTCTGGGGACTCTCTCTTGGGCAGTCTGGTCACACGCAATCTGAGCAGAAGACATTGATAGGATAAACTTCTGCTTTGCTTCCTTTCTCCTTTCATCAGATAGTTTTTTTGTTGTTGTTGTTGTTTTGTTTTCCTATTCATGTTCTTTGAAAGCAGATACCTTTTGGGAGAGCTGAAAAAGCTCAATGGATAAGGTAAAACAGAAGAAATAGAGAGTATTCACTGGCTTTCAATTTTTTTTTTTTTGAAAATTTTTTTAGAGATAGAGAGAGGAGGGAGAGGAAGAAAGAGAAGCTGAAGCAGGCTCTATGCCCAGGATGGAGCCCTATATGGGGCTAAATCTCATAACTCTGAGATCATGACCTGCACTGAAATCAAGAGTTGGGTGCTTAACCAAATGAGTCACCCAGCTGCCCCATAGACAGCATTCACTGGCTTTTTAAAAGTTGGTTATCAAATGACCCAGTCATCTCACTCCTAGATATTCACCCAAGAGAAATGAAAGCATATGTCCACACAAAGACTTGTATACAAATCTTCATAGCAGCTTTATTTGTAGTAGCCCTGAGCTTTAAACAGCCTTAATGACCATCAGCCAATGAATGGAAAAATGAACTGTGGCACATCTATGCTATGGAATACAACTCAGCAATAAAAATTGATGAATTATAGATATATAATTACAATGTGGATGAACTATAGAAATATTATACTGAAGAAAAGAAGCCAGATATAAAAGACTACACACTGTTCCATTTAGATGTAATTCTAGGACAGGCAAAATCTAAACTACAGTGACAGAAAGCAGATTACTAATTCCCTGAGACAACAGGTTGGGATAATGGAGTATAATGGGGCCTAAGGGGATCTTCTGGGGTGAAGGTTGTGTTCTATCAACAAATTTTTCAAAACTCATAGAAATTGTTCCACTTAAAATAGATGCATTTTAATTTATGTAAATTGTGTCTTATTATATTTTTCTTCATTATCTTCTACAATCTGGCTTAGAATCATCTTCTTTCCTTCCTTCCCTTCCCTTCCCTTTCTTTTTTAACCCAAACGCTTCTCAAGCTGCAAGTGGTTCCACTAATCTTGGAATCATAAGGAAACCAATTTCTTCTGGTCAGCATCCTGAAATATGAGAAATGGTCTGACAGCATGTTGGAACTATCTGGAGTCAAGGGTGATGAATACAACAGTCAATAAATTGAAGACATAAATCAGATCTGTACACATATTTCTGAAACAAACTCAAGCTCAGTATAAAAGTGGGGGACAGGCCCTGCAGTGGCACTGCTAGCAGAAGGTAAGGCTCTCCAAATCCAAAGACTGTAGATGAAGAGAGGTGTTTTGGAAGCAAAGTTATTTATTGCCAACGGTGACTATGCTGTTTGAAACATCCTGATAGAACAGATAAAAGTAAGACAGTACTTCCTCTTAATATCAGATCTGGGCTCACCACCAGGATGAGGAAAATGAGAGAGGGGTAATGTCTCTTTGGGGACGTTACGGTTACAAGTATGACTTTTTAGCTCTTGCTTTATACAGTTCTAATGTTTGAAACCTAATTCCTATCTTAGCATGAACTTTATTTGGACCAATGAAGCATTATTCCTTCAGAGAGAAAAACCTCTGCTTGGTTCTGTGGGCCAGTAGTCTGTCTCTATTTTTTTAAACATATGGATCAGGGATCCTCCAAAGGACAACCTATTATATAATCAAAACTTCAATCAAAGAAATTTTTTGACATCATTGAAAACAGAAATTAAACTAAAATAAACTTTTTCTTATTTTTCAAGAAATTCTATTTAAAGGCACAGTCTAAACTCTATCTCTCAGTCAACAGTTCACTAAGCAGACATGAACCAGGAAGATTGTACCAGCACCTCTGTGTAGACACCCAAAAGAGTCTTCCCTTTGCAGACAAGACAGATGAGGACCATGGGTCATGACGATAAGATCAATAATATTCTTTTCTAGTGCAGTGGACAAAGCCAAATAGTGGTTGAATGGCCTGGCCAAACATCATGAGGAAGTTGGTGTGAGTGCAAAAGATTTTATATATATATATATATATATATATATATATATATATATAATATTTATATATATAAATATTATTTATATATATAAATATATATATATTTATATTTTATATATATATATATATAGTGGTTTCCTGCCCCCATAACATTAAGCTCATGGCTTTGTCTTGAAGCAATAGTCACCAAAAGTTTGAAATGTCTAGTTACTTACATTAGCTACACCCTACCGCAGAATAACCAGAAGTTCAGTGGTCAAAGAAAGACCTAAAAATTAACAGAATGACATTATTTGTAGACACAGAAAGAAAACTGTCATTTCTGTGCAAAAATTATTTTTATTTATTTATTTTTAATATTTTATTTATTTATTTGACAGAGAGAGAGAGAGAGAGATCACAAGTAGACAGAGAGGCAGGCAGAGAGAGAGGGGGGAAGCAGGCTCCCTGCTGAGCAGAGAGTCCCATGCGAGGCTCGATCCCAGGACCCTGAGATCATGACCTGAGCCGAAGGCAGAGGCTTAACCCACTGAGCCACCCAGGCGCCCCCCAAAATTATTTTTAATTGTATAAATAATACAGTGACCAAAAAAGCCCTTTTGAAAAATAAAAGTCTAATGTCATCACCCTCATAGGACTATATTAATTCTGTGTGTTAATTTGCTATTGGTTCATAAGAATAAGAATGTACTTTATTGAAGTCTGAGATTGCTTATAATTTTGTTTTAGGATTTTGTCACTTGTCAGTAATTTTCATAAGGCTAAAGCTATTAGTCTTGAAGAATTTTCTTAGCTGGAAACAGACATATGGGTCATTTAATCCAGCTTGGTTAAACTGTCTAATCTGGGTTTTAATAGGTATTAACCTAGAAAAAGGATTCCACGATTAAATAAGTGGGTTGATTTGTGATAATGGTCTATAGACTTGAAGAATGTGCATTGGTATGGCATACTTGATTGCAGGCCCCTTTTGAAAAGGGGTTTTGTTCATAGGATTTGTTCCTCACATAATTTGTGCTTTACAAAGTGTTATTTTGATCAATTTCTTTATCAGGAAACTGAGGTCCAGAGACATTAAGACTCAACCTTACACAGTTAATTTTGTGACAGAATCCAGACCAGAATTTATAAATACATTTCCAGAAAGAAAAATTCTATCGAAATCTCCTTAATTCTTTCAACTGAAATATTCTCACACTGGCACCAAAAATTCTCAGCGAATCACAGTTCTGTGAATATATTCTATGTCATGATATCCTTCTGTGCAAACCACGATATCAATGGAAGTTCTTTTTATTTTATGGAAAGATGATGTGCAGATCGAGTGATGAAACCAGGAATATATATTAAATGAGTAACGTCAGGATACTTGGAGCCCTGGTGAGGATAGTAGTAAAATCCATGCCTAAATAAAAGTACATGTATGCAAATTGTTAAAAATTGTGTACACTGGGAAACAAGAGACTATTATTGAGAAAGTACATCAGGAAAATTTTGAGGAAAAAATTCCATTTTGGGCTCTTACTTCTAAATACCCTAAAATAAAACTATGAAAGATTTCTGCAATAAACCATAACAGGAAAAGAACTGTCTTAGTGAAAAGATGGGCTTTTCTCAGTCCTATAGTGCTTTAAAAGTTTGATTTTGAAACTATGAAATACCTGGTCTGGTTGCAAGATTGGCCAATAAATATCTCACTGTATTAAAATGGAATGTGATCCTGGCATCACATGCAATTCTTTGTTAAACTTTCTACTAGCTCACATACTAAAATACCTAAGAATGGTACTGTTAGTAATGTTCTTAGTTCAAAACACTGTTCCCTAACTGATACTGGTACTAACTGATAAGGGTATTTCTGCTTGTTAAAAAAACAAACAAAGGGCACCTGGGTGGCTCAGTGGGTTAAAGCCTCCGCCTTTGGCTAGGGTTGTGATCCCAGGGGCCTGGGATTGAGCCCTGCATCGGGCTCTCTGCTCAGCAGGGAGCCGGCTTCCTCCTCTCTCTCTCTCTCTCTCTCTCTCTACCAGCCTTTCTGCCTACTTGTGATTTCTGTCTGTCAAATAAATAAATAAAATGTTAAAAAAAAAAACCCAAAAACAAAAACGCCCTTTCCCTCATCCTCCAGATGGAAATCAATATTCCCAAGGTAAATTTGTATTTCTTTGCACTTAAAACTTAATCCCTCTGTGATGCCAATACAATGAAGACCTCATCAGGTTTATAGGCAAATGAATTCCCAATATAAAGAGACATTATTTACTATAACAAATAGCCATGTTTTAACTTTTTGTGTATTTCTTTTAGCATGGTACCTTCAAAAAGACAGTGAAAGTCATACTAGACGTCGCTGTTATATTGATATGTTGACTTAATATGTGGAATCAGTTTTGGAATGTTACCATTTTTTAATCTTGGAAATACTCCAGATCGACTAATGTATACTTCATAACTTATTTGAAGTACCGCATCATATGTGATTGTTTAAAGGAACTTTTTGAAACAGAATTTGACCACCCTCATTCAATTTTCACCTTACTGTGGCTGCTCAACCATCACTATTCCCATTCTTTTATCAAAACCATCTTTTCAAACAGAAAGCACCAAAGGTCAAATTTGTGTTGCAGCCCTAAATCTGAAGGTCTAGGCCTATGACTCGAATTCCTGTCATTTAAGGCAAAATTAAAAGATACTGATGCATTTTTTTCTATATGGAATGAAGAGGGATGTCATTTCTCAGTAGAGATGGAGGAGTCTATCCTGTCAACAGGTGATTCTTTCAATAAATATCCAAGAAACAGATATTTTGATATAAATGCTCCAGATGGCTTCATCCCAGCTTCTTCACCCCTCTGCACTCTCCTTTGTTACTTAGGCAAGTCTTTCTTGTTAGGTCCTTGAGAATTCATTTGTGTATTCGTCTATTGTGATTGCAGCTCTACAACATAATTTTATATAAGCAGCGATGGCAGTCAGTTTCTCGGGTTTGATTTCGATACCAAATCTGGTAGCCTTTATAAAAAAACAAGGAATTTCCAGTATGGGTAAAGAGCAAGTGAAGGTTCAGGAAGTATCTCTGAAGCACAGTCCAGAGGCACAATATCTCAGAGACATGGTGATGGAATGCATGTGGACAATGATGAAGAGAGGTAAGTCGAAGACAATTCCTGTTTAGTGAGTTTGTTTGCTTGGTTTTAGCCTTGCAGGCAGGGTGGATTGTAATGCTCTTTACCGAGGTAGGGAAACAGAACAAGTATAATGTCAGGCAAAATGAGGAATGTGGTTCTGGACATCGTAAGTTTGAGAAGTCATAGATATAGCAGGTGGATATATACATGCATCTGGACTACAACAGAAGTCAGAGAGGTGACAGCCATTTGGGGATCATCACTGGGGATAAGGAGCTGAAATGTTACATACTGATTTACTTAAATGTACATGTAATATACATCAATAAAAGTACTGAAAAGTCCTGAAATGTTACGTGTACTGATAAAGAAAAGATGAGGCTTAGTAGAAGATCCTTGAAGAACTGTGAGATTTCAGAATCCGGGAGAAAAAGCAAAGCCTGAGAGAATGAAGAATGTTCTAGAAATAGGAGGAAGGCTAGGAGAAAACGTCATGATGGAAGCTGGGCCAGAAGAAATTTTTGAGGAAATGTGGATATTGTTGTTTTGACTATCAGGTATCCAGTTCTCTTCATGCCTTTCCTTTGTTGTGGTAGTGTTAGTGCCTATATCGCCTATTTCCTATGATGAAACCAAAGGAACCAGGTCCATCCTCTTCCTGCCCAGGGCTGACACAGATCTAGGCTGGGCTTGTGGGGGCACCCTCTTCAATGACTTAACAACTTTTAATGTCAACAGTCAGGAGGCAGGGAGCAGTTAGGGTTGACTCACCATGAGGGCGGTGTCAATAAGCCTGGGCCCGGTGTGTACATGGTGGTAGTCCTTTTACTCAGTTTACTTGTCCCTCTAATCTTTCAGTTGTCTATTTATCTGTCCAATAACCTTACTTTTACTTAATATAAATAGCTAATGTAGAGTCAAATGAGTTACATTTAGAAAGGATAATCCATAATGATTTCACTGGATAGATAGATGAGTAAACTCAAGTTCAGTAAAACTAAAATCACTCAAGATTACAGAGCTAATTATGGCACAGATGGGACTAGAACTCATTTCTCTTAACTTGTGGGCTAAGTTATTCCTTTAAAAAAATATTTGTACAGAGACAAAATATATGTAACACAGAATTTATCATCTCAACATTAAGTGTGTCCTTAACCAGTGTTAAGCACATTCACACTGCTGCCCACCCAATCTCCAGGACTCACTTTGCCTTAGGCTGAGGTACCTTTCATTGTACCACTCATAATAAACCTACCTTCCCAGCCTTCCATACAGTGAAGTCTGGCCAATGCAATGTAAAGAGATCCGACTTGTGCAGCCAACAGGTTTACCCTTGAGAGGAAAGAATATGTCCTTCCTTTTTCTGCTTCATCATGTGAAATAAATCCGGATGATGAGCTATGATGATGAAGGCAATACCTAGGAATGAAGGCAGAACAAGTTGAACGACAGCCGTAACAACTTCATGAAGGAGAGCTTCTCTGATAGCTCTGACTGTCATATGTTGCAAAAGTAAATTTCAATACCGTTGAAGCCACTGGTTTGGGGTGTTTCTATTATAAAAGTGGAACTAATTGCCCCTGATATAATCACCCTGAAACTTGTTTCCCTTCCTCTTCTCAAGCGTTACAGGAAAAACAGAAAAGACTTATGTTCTTTCCTTCTGAGATGTTGGCGAGGCTGAGACTCACATTTATTATCTTTAGATCCCAAATCCAAGAATGACATTCAGTTTCTCCTGCCAGCAAGGCCAAGTTGATGGAGACACGCATGCATATAATGCTCCAGTTTAGTGGACGGGGAAGCTGGGAGGAACTCTATTGTAGGCAACATGTTTAAAGTGAGACCTTTGTGCTAAAACGGCTTACCAGATAAATAAAGGGATCTTTTTGGTTCTGATTTATTTCTGGAAGATGAGCGTGTGCAGGTGGGGCAGGGGACGAGCAACAAGAACACCGCACAAACATTTTAACGTGTTCTTACACGTGTGAAAATTAGGAATATTCACTCGGGAGCTGGTGGTTCCACCAGGTGGTAAAATACTGGATAAAGAATTCCGGATAGAATGTTTAAGGTTTGTATTTAGCAAACGATGGAGAGCGCTGTAAATGTTACTCATTCCAATTCACAAAATTGTGTGATTCTTAAGAAACACTTGGTTTATGCAAAGATGAATTATTAGGCTATACACTTTCTTCCAAGGCTTCTTAGATAGATAAGCCCATCATGTACTACTTCAAATAAAGACAATAGAGCTACTTCATTTTTCCCCCCAACAAGTCATTCAGTGTGTTCTATATACATGCTCAGTGTCTTGAAATCACTTGTCTAAGAATCAGATAGACATAGGTACAATCCTGACTCAACCACTTGAGAGCATAAGATTTAGAGAAAGTTACCTAACTTTTCTGAGCTTCATTTTCCTCATCTGAAACTGTAGATAATGGTATTTGCACTATAGGGTTGATAATTAGAGTACATAATTATGTAAAGTGTTGATTATATTAAGAAGTGCTCAGTCAACTGTTCATGCCGCTATTGTTTATTATTAATATCTTTACCATTTCTAAATGATAATTTCAATAGGAAAAAGCTTGATAGCGCTGAGTCCCCTCTTTCATGTTTCTTCTTGGATTTTTCTGGACCTTGATTTTTGAATATGAATATTAAATTTTTGATTACAATGTTTAAAGGAAAATTCCATTTGAATTATACTCAGGATGAATATTTCCTTAAAAGAGTGAAAAGAGGGGCGCCTGGGTGGCTCAGTGGTTTGGGCTGCTGCCTTCGGCTCGGGTCATGATCTCAGGGTCCTGGGATCGAGCCCCGCATCGGGCTCTCTGCTCCGCAGGAAGCCTGCTTCCCTCTTTCTCTCTCTCTGCCTGCCTCTCTGCCTACTTGTGATCTCTGTCTGTCAAATAAATAAATAAAATCTTTAAAAAAAAAAAAAGAGTGAAAAGAGAGAGAAAAGAAAATCTATCTCACATAGAAAAGTACAGAAAACAAAGGAATCAAAAAGAAATCAAATAACAGAAAGTAAAATCAAGATGCCTAGTATTTTGTCAACAATCCATAAATATTAGATATCATTACCTTGAAGTGTTATTATTGAAAAACATTGCATCAACATACATAGAGTTAAAGTTTTGGAAACACAAGGAATAATATACAAAACGCTATTTTACCGAATTACTTAACCCACTCAGTCTTAAACAAACAATGCATGTAGAAAGTAAATAATGATACATAGGATCTAAGTAATATAGTTTCTATAACTGAATAAAGTTAATGTTATATATGCATTAATCTTCAGATCTTTCAGAAAATACATCTGTTGTAGGCAACTATGCTACATGTATAAAATTTATGCATCAAAAGTGTCTTTACTACTTCAAAATGCTAGGTTTATATGGGCGCTGAATTTCAATACAGAAGAAATAGAAATTAGCACTTCAAGTTAAAATTTAAAGGCCCCACTACTCGAAGACTTAAAACCTCAACTTCTGTGTCAAAGGGGATATAAAAAGTATAATTATGGGGTGCCTGGGTGGCTCAGCCGGTTAAGTATCTGCCTTCGGCTCAGGTCATGATCCCAGGGTGCTGGGATCAAACCCTGCATTGGACTCCCAGCTCAGTGGGGAGTCTGTTCCTCCCTCTCCCTCTGCCCCTCCCCTGGTCATGCATGTGTGTGTGTGCACTCTCTCTCACATAAATAAATAAAAATAAAATATTTTTTTAAAAAAAGAAGCTACAATCACAAAAGTATTTAGAAAATAGTGGTGATAACAGTATATATTTATAATTGTGCATTATGGTCAAAGGTACATTCTGAGGAAAATTCATATACTTTCATTTTTAAATAAGAAAGAATTCAAATGGACAAAGCATATGTTTAGCCCAAGGGAGAGGGGAATTTGCTGAGATCCTAAATAGGCTTCATCAAAATAATATTCACTTTAATTAGTGTGTATCCTGTGTCAGTCATCTTAGATTAAGCTGGGTTGAGGTAACAAGTGACTCAAAAATCATATTGGCTCATAAAGACTTGTTTTGAAATTATTTTATTGCTCATCATGAATTGTCTGCACATCTGTTTTTTCACTCTCATTTCTGGGATGATGGAATAGACCTTAGGGCAATGGCTCATGGTATGGGGAAACAAGATCTTGGCAGAACCTTATAACACTTCTTAAGAATCCTGCTTAGGAGTGACACATGTGTCTTCTGCTCACATATCATGACAAAAACTGACTTCCATGGAGTGTGAATGTATAATTCAACCACAGCAAATACTTTGTACAATAATATCATCTTAGCATGGTCCTGAATCTCTGTCACAGGTATTTTCTCCTTCCCTTTTGCACTGAAAATACACCCAGTCCCTCCCTAAAGGAGATAACACACAAGTGTCCTCCAACCACAGTATAATGCTCAAAGAACCAGAATTCTTGTAAAATCTATACCAGGTCTACATGCAACTCCTTTTGATCTGGAGATGTATGAACTATAATGGAATCAGTGACAGAATAATCACAATATACACTCCCTTTTGGAAAGGGAATGAATTGGAAGTCCACCAAAGCCACCAACTGATAACAATGCTGAAAGCCCTCTGATATACAAGACCAGGACCCTGACTATACATGGGAAAACATTCCTTGAATAGGTCCTGGTTCTGCCTGTGCAGTAGTTGTCCAGGCCATTATCCTACACGACCCTTGGTCTGGCCTCTAAGAGGTCCCTATTCTTCTTCCCTCTTGGCCAAATATACTTTGGTGAACAAGTCCTCCTTGTGTGCTGAGTCTCTCTCTTGACCACCTTTTTGGCCACAGAAACATGAGGGTCTGAGCATAATCTTCCTGGGGTAGGAGTGAAGAGGATAGAACAAACTTTATACAATAATACTTATACAAGTATATACAAGTATAAAAACTTGATACAATAATACAATGTACAACATTCAGAGACTTTGCTTCTTAACATGGAACACAGACATGTGCATTGTTCTAGCTTTAGAAGACCTATCTCATTTTCTCAACTACGGACTGTATTCCCCAGAGCCTAGACTTTGTAATCAGATTTCACATTTGGCAGTAAAATTTTCTCCAGTCAGTGCTCAATCTCTGAACTCACAAAATTTTGTTTTCTTTAACAATGATGTTTTTATGAGCTTCTTGATAATTTTAATTTCTGCTTCTTGTCATTACCAGTATATGATTTTTCCTACTTTCCTGCTTTTGTCAGTTTATGTTTTTAAAAATGATTTAATTGATACAAGGTTATCTTTTGTCAAATATGTTCTAGGCTTCTTTCCAATTTGGAGATTTGTTTATTATATTATTTTCTCATATAAAAGTTTAACTTTTAAAAAATATTCAAAACTACTAATCCTTTTTTGAGGGATTTATTTTGATGTCCAAAAATTATGCTCTCTTTTTTTCCCTTAGTTTTTCTCACTTCTTTTTGACTGACTATGGAAAAGTTTTCAAAAACTTTCATTTATATAACTGCAATTCAGTCTTAATTTATAAGAATTTCCACTTTGTATGTGTAGTTGTAATTTTATTTGGTATAGGAATGTTTATGATTTTTATACTTTCTTTGTCAAATAAACATTTTATTAATTTGAAATAACCCTTCAAGACAGCTAACTCCTTTATCTGTTATACCAGATTCTACTTTGTCTAATACTAATCCTGCAATATTGTTTCCTTTGACATTAATTAAATGTACTTTTACCTGGGCTCTAATATTTCTCATAAACTGTGCTATTTTTTGATGCTACATCATTGTCAGCAGTCAGATTTTGTTTTTGACCTAGGATAAGTCTTGGCTTTTAATGTGGGATTTTAATTTATTTATATTTTTTGTTATAACTTAAACATTCACTTTTAAATCACCTTATTTTGTGCAATCATTATGCTTTCATATTTTTTTCACATTTGTCTTAGTTTTTTATTAAGAAAAGATTTTTATTTATTTATTTGACAGAGAGAGAGAAAGAGAGAGAGAGAGAGTACAAGCAGGGGGAGGGGCAGGGGGAGAAGCAGGCTCCATCCCAAGACTCTGGGATCATGACCTGAACCAAAGACAGATGTTTAATCAACTGAGCCACCAACATGCCCAACATTTTTCTTGCTTTTGCTATATAAAACACGTTTTTATATTTCATTATCTCTTAGGTATGTGAAGATAAGTCCTGGTTTTAATTGTCATTGGTTATATTTAACAATTTCAAAATAAATCTTTATATTCCCCTAATTTTCAACATCTTTATTAAAAACAATTTTTAAGTTTTTCCTCACTCTTATAAGTAAACTAGTCAGTACACTTTCTCCCTTATCCATCACTGATCAATCTTTCTTAATATAATCTGGGGTTTAAAATGTATATTTCTATTCTATTCTATTCTATATTATTATATATCACACTTTTGTTTTTCAATTATATATATTTTTAATTTTGAAGACAATTATTGATAAGTATAATTATTTAATAACTAGTTTTTGACAATACTATAAAGCTTTATGCTTATTGATAGTTAATTGGCAGTGCTTACTGCTTTTTGTATCCATTTCTTCCTTTTCTTAAACTTTTTGTTTCTTCACTAACTTAGTTGGAAAGTGTCACCAATTTTTTTTTTCTAAGAAGGACATATAGTTCCAAGAACTCTTTGATATCTGAGACTGACTTGGTTCTGTATACAATCATGGAGTCAGAATATTTTCTCCAAATTCAGCAGATACTTCTTTATTGATATCTGCCATTTAGTATTGTAGAAGAGAAGTCTAAGGATGTTTCTACTTTTGCTCTCTTAAGTAATTTTTTGGTAGAGGTGATTGTTTATTATCACCACATACCTATTTTTCAAATAATTTATATTTAATGATTTTTGCACTAACATACAATATATTTGAAATCAAAAGTGTTATAAGGATGTATTAGTTGTTTATGGCTGTCTAAAAAATCACCTCAAAATCTGGTGGCTTAAAACAACAAACATTTGTTATCTTATCATTTCTGAAGATCAGAATGCCGTAAAGGCTTAGCTGGATAATTTTGGCTCAGGGTCTCTGAGGAGGCTGTAGTCCAGTTTTTAGATAGGGCTACAGTCATCTGATGGCTTGCTGGGGACTGAAGGATCTGGTGTCAAGATGGCTCCTCACCTGGCTGCCACTGGTTGACTGGTTGACTCCTTTTTGGTTGTCATTAGGAAGCCTCAGTTCCTGACCACGTGAATCCCTCCACAGGGCTGTTCATCATGGCATTTGACTTTCCCCAATGTAAGTGATGGGACAGGGAAAGAGAAAGACAGAGAGAGACAGAGAAAGAGAAACAGGAAGGTGTGGTACTTGTCCTAGTATCATTTCCACTTTATTCCATTTGTTAGAATCAAGGCATCAAATCTGGTCCACACTCAAGAGAAAAGGAACAGAATTTTACCTCTTAAAGAAAGAGTTATAAAAAAATTCGAGGGCATTTAAAGAAAAAGAATTTGAGGACATTTTATAAAAAACCACACAGAGAATAAATAAGTCCAGTTGTGGGTAGGAGCTCACTGATTTTTTTCCCCCTCCAAATTATTAGTCTGTGAGATCTGATTTTTATTTAGTTTGTGAAAATTTTAAAAAATACTATCTTTGCTACTTCTTTCTTGTATTTGCTTTAGCGTTTCTTCTTAAATTCCACTTATTCTATGGTATATATTACAGCTTTCTATTCTCGGTACTTATATCTCTTTTGTAACTTTCATATCTTTTTTTTTCCCTTGCAGCCCAGTAAAGGACCTCAAGTTTGCGCTACCTCAATTCTGTTCTTCTGAATTCTGCTATTATGTTTTTCATTTATCGCAATCCTTCCACATCTCACCCACAACTATTTTTATCTCATACTGTTGTCTTTTCATGACAACTTGCTGGCTCTCTTCCTGGGTTATTCTCACTGTACACAGTTCAGCTCCTCTTCATGGAAGTAATTTTTCTCTGTATCAGTCGAAGATGCCAAAAAGTTTCATGAAATTTTTTTCCTGAATTAGCAGTTGATAATTTTTATAGTTACATTCCTCACCTGAATCTTTCATATTGACATTATTTTCTCATGGGCTTACTGGTATTTTCTTTTCACTTTTGTTAGAACCTTGGCATATGTCGACAAATACGATGTCTGCTGCTTTCCCTTGGTTTTGTCCACTAGTGTCATGGTAAAATCCTTACTTATTATGACAACTAGAGGGAAAGTTGATGAGCTCACTCCAAGTTCAATACCTACCTTCTAGAAGGTATTCATCGACTGCAGTTCTGCTTTATCGAGATGGCATCTTCTATAGCTGCTGTCAGGCTTTATGAGGCTATAAAGGGGCAGAACACTTGGAACACAATACTCTCTGATAGACATTTCCTAGCAGTCTGCTTGTCCCTGTGTCCCTGAGTGACGGAGTTTATTTGTGGGGATCCGCCTCCTGGGCTGGGGGCCTTACCACCAGCACGCCATTTGTTTAATCAGTGGCATTCTAGGTAAAGCTGTTTCTGTGGAGGTGTGGCATATGAGGTATTAAAAGGAAGAGAGCACATCCTTAAGCAGTACCAGCTTCTAATTTTCTGTTCGCTGAAGGTCTTGAATTCCAAATGGAGGACAGAGAGAGGGAGAAGCAGCCCCCCTTCCGGCCCCATCCCTGCTCCACTAGGCAGTTTCCCTTTCACAGGGATAAAGGAGGGGGCATTTAATAAGATAAAATCCAAATAACTTTTTTTCCCCTCAGTTCTTTTTGTCTTATACTTAACAGTCCTTCCAGATTCTAGCATTAAATTGTTCATAAATAAAAGTTTTAGGACTTATTGTGAGTCCTGAACTAATTGTGAGTTTTCATTGTTTTCTGGTCTTCATTGATATGGTAAGTCCTAAATGTATTGTGAGTTTTCATTGTTTTATGGTCTTTACTGATATTTTAGTTAAAAATCAGATGAAGTTTGATCGTGGTGACCAACCAAGATGGCATTTTAACTTGGCAATTTCTCTTGGCATTGTTTATATTAACAAAAAAGGATACTTTAATTGCCCAACAATAGGGGATAAACAGAATAAATTATGACAAACCTTTGTGAAAAAACACTTTGTAATCATAAAAATCATACTGTTAAAGCATATTTAACGGGATAGGGAAATGCCCACAATTTATCATTTGGTAAAAAAATTGCAAAACAGTATGTACAATGTGGTTCTGATTTCGTAATGCAACAAAAAAGAAACAAAAAAATACAGGAGAGGTATATAATATGATATTCACAGAAGTTCTCCTGACAGTGGAATTAGAGGCAACTTCTATGTTTTATCTTTTGAAGACGTTTTCTTTATTTTTAAATTTTCTATTAAAATATACATTTCTTATTAAAATAAACAATTTTTAAACTAGTGGTATATAAATATAAGTTAATTTATTTGTAAAGGCGCTATCTTCTCTAAGTGTTAATATTATATACATAGTGGTTTGGTGGATGGGAAGGGAAATGTAACCTGATATACAGAGAAATTTCTGTGTCTCACTAGAAGCAAAGATATGTCAGAACCACAGTGTTCAATAATTTATGTAACATTAGCTAGATATGGATTTATCAACCTTCAAAGTAATTGATTATAAATATAGCATGTGCATTTGTACACATGTACACACACATATGTGTATGTGTGTGTGTGTGTCCTCTAAAATTGATTTGAAGTATGTGAAGCCCATTTTAATAGGATGCTATTGTCTGACATCCATGAGAGGACAAGATCTGGCCACAAGGAAGACTGAGCTGTCTTGATAGTTCTCAGACTGTAGACCCTAGACCAGCAGGAACAGCATGACGCGGGCTCATATTACAAATGCAAATCCTCAAGCATCACCCTAGACTTTTATGGAATCGGAAACCCAACCTGTTGTTTTAGCAAGTTCACCAGATGATTCTGATACATGCAAATTTCAAAGTCACAGCTATGAACATTAATTAACATCCATTAAAATAGGCATTAGCAAAAGAAGACTCCTATAGATATGGTCATAAAGAAACAAGCAGTCTGAGAGGCAGAAACATCTCTAACGCCCAACTAGACAACTAACTGTCAGAAAACGTGATCTACTGTGTCACATTGAACAACAGGAAAGTGAGGACTTGATCATATGTCCTCTGTGGTTCCGGTATCCCACATGTATTTATTGTGGAAAATAAGGAATACTATGTGTACTATAAACTTCTTGTGAACTCATCAGTTTAACTTGTCTACCATCAGAAGCCCCAAAATATGCTTATAGGTAGTCCAGTTACTGGGAATCCTTTTCTTCTTAGGATTGACAGACTTAGCAAAAACCAAACCAAACTAACGAACCAAACATAAAACCCCAATGCCAGTTAAATTTGAATTTCAAATAAACAACAAATAATCTTTTAGTATAAATATGTCCAATACAACATTTGAGATTTATTGTATGTTAGAAATATTTTGTATGTTATTTTAGTATAAAATGAACAAAGTATTTTATATGGGTACCATATGCTATGTTGTTTTAGTGTGATTAATATTTCATTATGTTATATATCTATGTATCTGATCTCACTAGAGTGGATATTTTTGTTGTTTATATGGCAAACGTGTAATATTTGGGACATACTTATACTAGAAGATTAAATGTTTGGGGGTGCCAGGGTGGCTCAATTGGTTGAGCATTCAACTCTTGGTTTCAGTTCAGGTCATGAAATCAGGGTCCTGGAATCAAGCCCCCACACTGGGCTCCATGCTCAGCAAGGAAGCAAGGAGTCTGTTAGAAATTCTTTTCCTCTCTCTCTCTCTCCCTCTGCTCCTCCCCCTACCCCGCCCTCATGCTCATACGAGTGCAGCTCTCTCTTTCTCTCTCTCTTAAATAAATCTTAAAAAAAATTATGTGTTTGTCTGAAATTCAAATTTGATTGGGGTCTTATGTATTACCTGGCAGCCCTCTTGTATATTTAGCTAGCTAGGAGAATCCACTGGGGTTTGAGACTAAAGCCTTATAACACAAAGGAAGATGTTGCTTGAATGTCTACCCTACTTCAGGAACCTGGCCTTGTGACAAGTGACCTACTATGAACTGGGGTGTTCAGTGTTCCCATACCCTACCCATCCTGGACACTATTCCAGTATGACTCCTAAAGGGAAGTTATACACCAGACCGGCTATACAGATTAGTCACTTTTTCTCTTGAATAATTTCCAAGTTTCTCAAGGATGTTAGAAAGGCATGAGGGGCGGAGCTGGGTCCTTTCGCATGACCCATGATTCACTTCTTTTGAGAAATCTATTTTCCTGGTTTGTTCACTACGGAAAACACAATTCTGTGTCCTCCGCATGAGATTTCAAATAGAAACAGCAGTGTTACTGATCAATGGGTCCATCTCTAGCACCGGCAGGCAAATTCAGCCAGGACCTTGGCAAAACAGTTGTGACTTCTACTTGGTTTTCACGTTCTAGCCTCAATGGCAGTTTAGGGAACCAATTTTGCTGACAACAAAAAGAATTTTTTTTTTTCAATAAGAGGAAGGGGCATTTTATTAAAAAATCAGGTCTGAAGCTCATCAGAGAAGGTTAAAGGAATTTATTGCGTATTCTCCAACTTGGCCTATTTGTCAGTCGGGGAGCACGGTTCTATGCAAACGCTTTGTGTACTGCTGGTTTTCAGCTGGGGAAGTTGTGTATGAGCTATTGCTCCTCTCCCAGGTGAGAACAGGTGTACACCACTTTAAATTTCCCGTGGATCTGATTGCATCATTTGTTATATTATCCAACATAATGACATGAAATACGTAAATAATAAAATGCCAGTTGCCTGCTGAAAATTTAAAGTGGCAGATCCTCTTTCTTCTGTTGAAGAGGCTGCTGTCTGCTGATGGAGCTTTCACCGCTGAAAAATGACAACCAAGCTGAAGGGAGCCACAGGGGAAAACTTACTCCTCTGGCAGATGAAGTGAATACAAAAAGGAACATCAGGACATCACCCCTTCTCCACTCACCACAATTGCCATATCTTCCTGCAGTCATCATATACTTGACAAACTAGGTTGACTAAGTATGCATTCAAATCATGAGCCTGTGGAAAGGAGTGTGGCAAAGGTCAATTGCTCTGCTATCAAAAGAGTGAAAGAGGGGTGCCAGGTGGGCTCAGTCAGAAGAGCATGCCACTCTTGATCTCTAGGGCGTGAGTTCAAGACCCACATTGGGTATTGCGATTACTAAAAAAAAAAAAAAAATTTAAAAATAAAGAGTGAAAGAGGTTGCATCATTTTCTGCTGGGTTTTTCTAAAATATATACATATATGGTCACTTTTATTTGTCTTTTTATCCAAATGTCAATTTGATAGGTACGTGTTTGTGTTGGATAGAATCCATGGCACTGGGGAGGGATGTGAAACAGAATAGGTTAGTTAAAGGATTCCTCCACAGCTTTGGGAACTCAAGGCAAAACTAGTCCAAGATTCCACATACTGTTTGTCTTGCTACTTAGATTCTTTAAAATCCAAGAATTTCCCCCTAAACTTGGGTAACAGTACTAGCGGATTTCCATCTGCAGCATAAACAAAATGAACCACAATTTCTTATTTGGCTGGATTCAGTACAAATGCCCTGAGCTTCCATTTTGGAGTCTTTGTGTGAGGTACAAGGAATAAACACACTTTCTGCTCCCAAGGGCCTTATGGTCCTGTGGATCATTTTCATGTGAATTCAGGGTTTCAAATCTATAATGTCATTTACAACCAAAAGATGAGACATAAAGAAGCCTTCATGAAAGTACAATTCTTCACCTCTAAATGTTCTCTAAAAAGAACAAAGGTGTAATTTTCAGCTTCGTGCTCTTTAATCATTGGTGCAGAAGTGACAAGTGGACGACTAACTCCCAAATGTCTCCAAAAAGTTAGTTGAACATGCGTTGAAAGGGAGCGATGGGTATATGGAATATGAGAAGAAATGACCAATGAACAAATGGACGTTTGTCCTAACCAATACCACTGGGCTTCTAGTTCTGGACTGAGAGAAATGATACACACAATATATATTCTGGAGGCCCTACAGGAGACATAAACAGTGTGGTGAAGGACTTAACAGGGGATTTGGCTATGGAGCAGTTGCTGGTGTGTTGGATAAGGAGTGGATGCCAGCACTGTACACAGCAAAGAGACTTGCCAGCTCCAAGTATTATCTGCTTATGAATTAAGGATGCATTTTGATGGAGCTCTGCTAATTTGCCTAAAGGAATGAGAGCAAGAGCTATAGGAAGAGAAAAATCTCCCAGACTGGTGAGATGCTTGTGACCTCAAATAGTTACATGTGTATGTGGGAGGAGGAGGCATTATGTATTTAGATTGCAACCATTTGGGACGATGTTTTGGATGATGCACCATTTGACTGTAACTATTCTGATTTAAAACTTGCCATTTGCCGTAAAAGTGAAAATTAGATTTTGAGATAATCAGAACTACCATGATGTCTTATGTCTGTCTTTTTTCATATACATTAACATCCCTTCTCTGCTTTGTCTGTAAACTTTCTTTCCTTCCATTTTTCAACTTCTTTCCTCTTACATATGGCAGTGGAAGTGTATTAAAAACTGGTGATGGGAAGCGCCTAGGTGGGTCAGTGGGTTAAAGCCTCTGCCTTCGGCTCAGGTCAGGATCCCAGGGTCCTGGGATGGAGCCCCCCATCGGGCTCTCTGCTCAGCAGGAAGCCTGCTTCCTCCTCTCTCTGCCTGCTTCTCTGCCTACTTGTAAGCTCTATCTGTCAAATAAATAAAATCTTTAAAAAAAAAAAACTAATGATGGCTTAAAAGTATGATTGTATTAATGAATGTAAATGGTATTTTCCCTAAAACTGAGTCATTATATGAAATTCCATTATAGTTATATGTGTACATGTCTTATCTTACCCGTGGTTTTGAGGGCATGGAATTATACCTCTATGAACTCTCTATATTGCCTTCAACACAATAGACACTCACTAAGTATTAATTGGATAATTCTAGAAAAATGGGAGAGAAATATTCACAGACCTGTTGCAAAATGATACATAATACCATGTGTCTTAGGGATTGGAGATAGAAAAACTAAGGAACAGAAATATCAAAATTTGTGCACCCACAACATAGAGTGCTTTCTAATTCCAAACCGGCCCAATCACTAGTTTATTATAACAGATTTCAATATTACCACCAGCATGGTAGAATGCCAAGTCAAATTTGTAGGATGAGCTGATTCTTTGATTGAGAGTTCACATTCCATAGTATAAGGGGAGATTTATACAACTAGTTCTGATATGCTTGGCTGGTGGGGCTAGATAACTAGAAAATAGGCCAAATCTTCCTAGATTTCAATCTCAGCTCTACCACTTGCTAGCAACTTGACCTCGGTTCTTATTTCTCACCTCTATAAATGAAGAAAAATAATTGTGGGAATTAAATTAGATAAATGCATATGAAGGACATAGCACATAGTGAACTTATTATTTTTTTTTAATATTTTATTTGTCAGAGAGACACAGTGAGAGAGGGAACAGGCAGAGGGAGTGGGAGAGGGAGAAGCAAGCTTCCTGCAGAGCAAGGAGACTGATACAGGGCTCGATCCCAGGACCCTAGGATCACGACCTGAGCCAAAGGCAGACACTTAATGACTGAGCCACCCAAGAACCCCACATAGTAAGCCTTTGCATGTAATAAAGTTACAGAATACTGGGGAAGACATGATCATTTTTCCTAATGAAAATTAGAAGTGAATTTTGAGCTAGGCTTTTAAGGATAAGCAGTTTGTTTTCTATTGTTTTGTTTTAGGCACAGAAACAAGGCAATGAGATGCCGGACAGAGAAAAGAGCATGAGCAAAGGCACTGGGCTTAGAAAAGATATGATAGGTTCAGGAATCAGAAGTCCATCCATAAATAGTCCATGGGTGGCCCTGAGAGCCGAGTAAAGTGTACACAGGGATGGAGAGAAGAACATTCAAAGCCATGGACTTGCTCCTTGCACAGGTGATGTTCGAGCCTGTCTCTTGACTCCAAATGAATAATTTAGTTAACAAATACCAATCTTCCAGAAACCAAAATTTAAATTTCCAGCAGTTTTCAGTATCTCCAAGGAAGTTTAAATGCAGTCTACACAGATTGCTGGGTAGAGGATCTTTATTCAACCACCCTGAAAGCCAAGAGCCTACCTGTTCTGGGTGAATATTAAAGCCTTCTCAGCATGCGTCGACAATGAGGGCAGATGTTGCTGCCAATATTTTTAGACAGAATTTAGAGACCTGCTAAGAATTCTGAGCAGCTGAGCATTTCACTCTCCAGATAGTCTATTAGTCATCCCACAGACATATCTTTAAATGCCCTACTATGAAGTTTGCTCATCTAGATCATGCAATTCTAACATCAGCTGTTTGTGGATGGTTACTTAGTAATTGTGATTTAAAGAAGTGCAGTGGGGTCCATTTAGAGTGGACCAACCTATTTATAGACAGAAAGCCCAGAATTACTGTCATGCTTTGGGAAAATTATGGTTCTACTTATCATGATTTCTTACTTTCCATTACATTCTGTTAGGGGGAAATAACTGTATGTTTCTAACTTGGTTTTTTGATTCACTGTGTAGGAGTGCAGTGATTAGCAAAAGTGTTCAGTAGCATATAGATGCTTAGCATAAAGTAGGTGTTCAATGGCACGTGAAAGGCACATTTTCCATAAATATTTGTTGAATGAATGAATGAATGAATGAAATCAGATGAACCATACCTTTAAATTATGTTTCAGAATGTGTGAGAGTATTGGTTAAAGCTGATACCAATGGCCACGTTAATATCACATGCAAAAAAGAAGTGAGATATGTTCTAGAAAGACTGTTTACTGGCCTTGAGCTAGTAGTTTGACCTCTTGTATTTCCTCATTAGAAGAACAAAGGGTTTGAACTCAGTGATAACTAATGTCTCTTTGAGCTTCAAAATGCTATGACCCACATTCTGGTTGGATATGAGAAGGCATAAATGGTCTCTTGTCACATTTACCCAAAGTTGAATTATTTCATTCTACATTTGAACCATCACAATCCTTAAATTTCTTTATGAAAATAATGTCTTCTTCTTTAATGGCTTACTTGCCATATTTGAATGGCTTTCTTCTCCACCATTGTTCTGTGTATGTGTCTCTCTTGTCCTGAGTGTTTTTTTATTCTGCGAGCTCTCTCTCTCTCTTCCTCTCTCTCTCTCTCTCTCTCTCTCGCTGTGTGTCCTGAGAGGCGGGAACTGTGCCATATTCATCTTTGTGTCCTCTAAGCACCTAACACCATGCCATACATTAGTGGAATTCCTTCTTTACAATCCCAGTGTTATCTGTTTAACAGTCATCCTGGAATAATGGTTCCCCCCTAATTTGTGGGTTTAATAAAATGCAGCTGCTGCAGCAGCCAACCCATTTCCTTTCTCCCTCCCTCCCTGTGTTTGAGCCACGTGGCCGCCTTTGGATTTCTCAAAAAAAAAAATGCCAAGTTTGTTGTGGCTTCTAGGATTATGTTCTGTCTGGAATGCTTTTGCCTGAGGTCCCCATTCAGGTCTCAGTAGCAAAGCCATCTCCGAGAGGAATTTCCTGGCCCTCCCCTTTAAGAGACCCATTCAGCAAATATTGCCTCCTCTTTATAACACTGCTACCTGACCTGATTATAGATTCTAAACTTGTGTTTTGTTTTGTTTTGTTTTTCTCCTGCACTGGAATATAAGAGCCACAGAAACATAATGTGTGTCTCTCTGCTGTTTTTCCTTCTATTGCCAGCAGCTGGGGCAGTGCTTGGCATGTGGTGGGGTCTCATTAAATATATGGGGAATGACCTAATTGTCCCTCCCACCAGCTCCGTCACCTGCTGCCCCTTGCCCATTCCTGTCCCCCTTTGGCATACCTTGGTCACTGACCATCACTCAGCGTTTCCCTAAAATAATTCTTTACCACACTTTCCTTTTACTCCCTTCAGCATTAGCAACCAGAAATTTCCTTATATCTGTCCCGTTTGATGACTAAAAATAGGAATTATAATCCGTAAAACAAGTAAAGGTTTTTATTTTGTCAGAGAACAGAGAAAAATTCTTTGAAATTTTAATGTGATGTTATTGCTAGACATTACATGATTATAATAATGGGAATGGAGTTGAAGGCGTACCGGAAACTTGCCAGTTTATGGAATAAGAGCATGCTAATAATAATTGTTATTATAAGACTTCATTAGCACTGATACTATCTTGGGTTCTATATATAGAAGAAAGAAAAATAAATAGCTCATCATAAGGCAAGGCAAATAAACTAATATTTAAAAAATAACTATAATCTGATGACATAAGAGAATGTTTTGTGTGTATTATCAGAACAGCTTTTTGTACAGTGAGAACCCTCACAGAACAGTTGCCTCCAGAAAGATCCATTCAATAACTTACAGGCAAAAGAATAATGGGAAGGGGTTTCAGAGATAACCCTGCTCTAGTTCCAGACTTTTGCTTAGGTTGCTGTTTGCTCTTCGGAGGATTTCCCACCCATCCCTCACTAGGTTGTGTGCCACAGTGGACCGAGATGTAGATTTCCCTTGTTCCTTTGCCAACCAGCTTCTAGCTGATCCCATCAATGGGAGGTCCTGGCAGGAAGTGGATGTGAAAGAAGGGGAAAATCCAGTGTATATCTCCCTGTTTCCCTGCTTTGAACTGTGTCTCCAGCAGGGTCTGTATGTCTTCTCTTGTCCGTTCTCTAGAGGGAAGCCCAGGCACCTGGGCTCTGGTGACACTGCTTCTTGCATCTGTCCTTCCAGCCCTAGAGACGAGAGCAACTTTCTGCCCTTGTTAATATCTGAGCTTCTCGCCATCTCCTCTTTCCTTTTTGTTCTTACAGTGATTTTCTAATTATAAACGTCCCTTTATTAGAAGATGTGGAGTGAGTGCTCTTGTCCTGGTATATCCTGATTGTTACCATAGCCTGATCGTCATCGGTTTGGGAATTGTTTGTCTAAGTTTCTGAACTTATGGTCTTCAGAGGAGGCTTAAGAAAGAGAAAACCCATCTCTATCAACTAGGACCATATTGTTTGAGGGACTTTATGCAGTGCATAATTTCCAGTGAAAAAAAGAAATTGAAGTTTAAAAATGATGGGTTATTCATACATAATAATGATGAAAGCATGATTTAAATATAATAATGGGAACTTTAGTTTTAAAAGGCCCATTTAAATATCTAATTAATAAAGGGACAAGGAAAGGCAATAAAAGGTTCTCAACACAAAACAATTCACTGAGAGCACAAACAAAAGTTGCTAATTTTTAGAAACCAAGAATGTTTACCTATTCACAGAACATGGATGTCAAAAACTCATTTTACTGATCCTTCCGATGACGTCAAATTCAAAATCAAATGACACTGAACAAAATATTCCTAGGGAGCTATATCACTCCAACTGTAAACAATATGTGGAGAAGATAAGCAAGACGGGATTCCGAAGGCTTCACTACTGATGCAAGCGGGAAGTGTCCCTCCTGACACAGGAAAACAGGGTTGGGTGCTCCAATCATGGACACAAGCTATAATGGCAACGGTGGTGGATGGGGACAATATCATTAGGAAATTAAATGCAAATTAGACAGCACACACTCTGAAAACTTTCTCTGAACCGAATACCTGAAGACATACACTTGCATCTCTTTCATGAAGATACAATAGCTTGAGTAGTGTTTTGTGGTAATACTGTGGTATTCCCCGATTTTCAGACTACGCTTTGAAAAAGACAGAATGAACATGCCTCAAATAGAAATCTCTATGAAAAAGAGTGTAATCTGGAAACCTTATTTTGGAAATCTATTCTCCTTCCTCTAGCCCAGACTACTTAGGATCTTCCCTTTTTCCCCCGGTTTCTACAACATAACTCTCAAAACCATGAAGCCATTTTCTTTTTTATGAATTTTCTCCTCCCACGGGATACTCTGTTGTCATGGTCTAAAATCTTGTCATTAAACAGGATCAGACACAAATATGTCTCATATTGTTAACAATTCAAAATGTAGACTATTCTGGAGAGAGAGTTAAAGGTATGAAATATTAAAAAGCCACTAATTTCAACTCTTACCTCCAACACTTATCCTTTGTGTAGTACCAAGACAAATTAACTTCCATGTGTGTCAGGTTTTTTCATGTTTACTAATAGTATTATATTGCTCAAGGGTCTTAGTTGCAAGTAACAGAACCTACTTTGGCTATTTTAAGGTGAAATTGAGTATTTTAAAGGATATTAGGTAGGTCATAGAAGCAATGAAGTAACAAGCTCAGTTCTCAAGTTTCAGACACAATGAACAGCACCCAAAGCCAAGAGGAAGAACGGTTTGAGTAAGAACACCACCAATATAGATACCTCTGCAGACCAAGTTGACCGGGACACTCTTGAATTCAACAATGCCACCCATTTCTGCTTCCCCTATACCAGTGAAATGAATGCTGCCTCCCCTCTTCCCCAATGCAGAGCCTGTTACCTCAGATCACTCAATTCTGAATGCAGTCTTTTTTTTTTTTTAAGTAGGATCCACCCCAAGCATGGAACCCAACATTGGGGTTGAACTCGTGACTGAGATGGAGACCTGAGCTGAGGTCAAGAGTCAGCTCTTAAACTGATTGAGCCACCCAGGTACCCCTGAATGTATTCTTGCATGGGTAGACAAGTTAGGCTGAATTTATGACATAGCTCTACCTCAGCTGCTGAGAAGACTGGGGGAAGCAAATACTTTTTTATACCTCGGAAAGGTAGGACTCATACAGGGAATTATCAAAACAAAAGATGTCCACGGCCAAGACTACCAGATAGAACTTGAGTAAGGAAAGCTAGAGGTGATACACATAAAATAGTTAGTACATGTTTAGCCACAATATACCCTAAAAAAGGAAAAAAGGATGAATTTTATTAATAGTTATTATATGAAGCTGGTCATGACTGAGACACCCAAGCACAGCACCAAATAATTTTTTTTTTAAGATTTTATTTATTTATTTGACAGACAGAGATCACAAGTAGGCAGAGAGGCAGGCAGAGAGAGAGAGAGGGAAACAGGCTCCCTGCTGAGCAGAGAGCCCGATGCGGGACTCGATCCCAGGACCCTGAGATCATGACCTGAGCCAAAGGCAGCGGCTCAACTCACTGAGCCACCCAGGCGCCCAAATAATTTTTTTAAAGATTTTATTTATTTGATAGAGAGAGAGAAAGAGCATGAGAGGGGAGAAGGTCAGAGGGAGAAGCAGACTCCCCGTGGAGCTGGGAACCTGATGCTGGACTCAGTCCTGGGACTCTGGGATCATGACCCAAGCTGAGGGCAGTCACCTAACCAACCAAGCCACCCAGGCATCCCTCCGCCCCCCAGTTAATGTTTTTTCAGGAAAAATTAGCTCAACCACCAGGAGCTCCCATATGATGAACCCAATACTTACTTGTAAAAGATCAAGAGCAAGACCTTAGCCAGTGAACATGGAGATGACAAGCCTAGGTATGGGGCTAAGAACTTGAGAACCAAGTACAAAGATTCTGCAGATTTGTGTAAATGGACACAAGGGAATGCTGGGAAGCAGAGATGTGATTGAGCAGACATGAAAGAAAAATCCTGCTTATCAAAGAATTCTTGGCCCTTTGTGACTGTCTTTGTCTGTTTACTTCTAGCCAAAACATATTTATGATTATTTATACTTTGGTTGAATGGTACTTATGAAAAGAGGGTATTATTTTTTTAATGGCCTTTGTTGAAATATAACACTTAGAATACGTAACTAAAGAAACTTAGGACCCTTACATCACCTTCTCTTCTTGTCCAGACTCTGTTTGGAGCCGTGTACCATTGTGTTTACAGAAGATGTTATTTTTCACCATCATATTGAGGCAAGGGGTGATATGTATGAAAGCTCAGATGTCACACAACTGTTCTTAGTTCCTGGAGGATGTGCTTACATCCTGCTTTCCTATAGCATGTGAGGCACCTCCAGTTTAAAATGCAGATGTTCTTGGTTACAGTTGCTATGTGAAATGTTATGAGATAGAAATTACTGTCATAATTAATAATAGGTAAAGGTTTTACCTTTGATGTGCTGCATTCTACATTTGTTTGAGTCTTTTTGATTGTATTTCTTATACATCTCTATCATCCCATTGGTTTTCTGGCTGCTTGTGTGCTTAGCTTGATGTCTGTTTCTATTTAGTCAAGGCTATTAATGCCTTTCAGGCTTATTTTCAACTGCTCTGTAAACCCATATGGTTTAAGTTTAAAGGGAGATTTACACTATTACACTCTTGGATATTAAAACCCACTTGTGTCCATCTTCATTTTGCTGTCCTGAAAATATGCTGTGATTTATAAGAAGGTAGATATAATTTTGCACTTGAAGTAGTCAGAATAAGAACAAAGAGTGTAGAAAGTAGGGTCTCCCAAAGCCAAAAATTTGGGTAAAATAAAGATCTCAAATGTATGTAAAACTGACACAACTTACACAGCCCATTCACATAGTGGGGAAGAATTTAATATGCCCAGTGATTGGGGTGGATACTACTTGCTCATCATCTTTTCCTCTTTCTTCTGGGAATAAGCATCCCTAAATCTACCTCCTCCCTAATTGAACACACTATTGGTGAGACTGTTAATCAAGGGGACATGACAGCTCCTGGCGAATGAGTGGGCATATGGTTAAGGAGACATTAGTCTCCTTCCTTCTGGAATGTGAGTATTGGATTTCTCAAAGACCACTCCCCAAAGACCAACACGAGTTGTGGCTTATTCATTTTGGCCATGTACCATCCAAGAGACTGCCTGTTAATTTTTGCTAGCTACTTCTCCAGAACTCTTCTGGTTCTAGTACCTTTCAAAGCTTGAATTTGAGCTTTTCCTCTGTTCTCAGGGCTATCTGACATCCATTTAGTTAGACCATACATTCTTTTTTACTTGGGATCTTTTGTTTGCAATCAAAGTACCCTGATACAAAAATTGAAATATGGAGTAGGGGACAGCTAACCCTATCAGGAAAATGTATAATATTTGGAACTGGCAATTTGGCAAAGGACACGGAGACACAATATGGCAAAATAAGTAAGTTATTGCCTCTGAATACTCAGTGTTTTATGTCCATTGGGAATGAAAATCTAGGGTATATGTTTCAATTCACAGAACAACTTAAAACGCACGAGGAATGGTGGGACTATAATGAAATTGTCATTGGTTGTCTTTAAGGTAAAAGGATGGCAAATCGAAATACATACATTCTTGTCTCAATGCCCCAGATGAAATTCAGAGACTGGCCTGACTGAGTCTAAAGAATCACTTACCTCTTCTTTTTTTTTTTTTTTTTAAGGATTTTATTTATTTATTTGACAGGTAGAGTTCACAAGTAGGCAGGGAAGCAGGCAGAGAGAGAGGAGGAAGCAGGTTCCCTGCTGAGCAGAGAGCCTGATGCGGGGCTTGACCCCAGGACCCTGAGATCATGACCTGATCCGAAGGCAGGGCCTTTAACCCACTGAGCCACCCAGGCGCCCTCACTTACCTCTTCTAAGTAAGGGGCTAAGACCGCCAAGAAAACAAAGCCAGGAGTAAGATTCAGAAGGTTGTGGGATTATGACAGTTGAATTCACAGCCACATAAAGCTTTTATGTGAAGGTTAAGTAGTGGCCTGACTCCCCATAATAGGAATTGTGAAACCTGGAGAGAATTCAGAGTGCTTGCAGTACCCTGAATCCACCAACATCGTTTGAAAAATTCCCATGAAATGTTCCCTTACTGCCTCTGCTGCTGGAGGAAGCAAAGAGGAGACTAATAATAGCTGTTTCCACTTTCCCCCACCCCCTGGCCCACCCCTGCGATTGTTACAGGCCAGTATTCAGAATCTGATCTCAACCTGGACTGGGAGGAGAAATCCAGAGGCAGAGCAAAGAAAAGAGTTGCACAACTTGCTAATATGTACCATAAAAGCCTGTGCTTTCTTTATGGGGATGGATTTGGAAGGTACTTGATCAAAAAGCTTGGGTTCACCTGAATTCGTTGGTATGATTGTGCCTTCAGAATGCTTGCCTTTAGTGTGTTAGCTCAGACAGGGGGCTGCAGTTCTAAAAACTCTCTAGGTTGGTAAATGCAAACCTAGATGTAATACTTTCCTTGGTAAATTATATTGAAAGGCTAGAAAGTCTGTGACTTAATGTAGAACAACGGTTCTTCAAAGTGTGGTTCCTGGACATAAGCATCATTTGGAAACTTGTTAGAAATGCAGACTCTCAGACTTCAGAAACTCTAGGGGTTGAACACAGCCATCTGTTTTAACAAGCCCTCCAGGAGACCCTGATGCATGTTCAAGTTTAAGAACTGCAAATGTAGGGGAATGAGTTTGAAGACAGAATGAAATGCTGGTTTGTTTTTACCAGGTACTTTCTGCTCACTCACTCCCCACTTATGCCTTCCTAGAGGGCTCAGAAGATTCTCTCATTCAGCAAGGCCATGAGCACAAAATCATAGAAAGAACCCTCTTGGCTCTTCTCTCCAGGATGGCAACACTCATGAAAAGGACTACAATAGAAACTCCCCCTAAATTCAGTGAGTGTGAGAGACCAGATATCAACTTCATTTAGGAATAAGGCTGGTGAAACAATCAGAATTTTTTAGGCTACTCTGACTTGCGGACATCCTCAGATGTGCATAATGAAGCGCGGGATTGTTAAGGATTAAAATTAAAACTCAGTCTTTCTTGAGTTATTTAATAAACAATCAAAACCACTCTAGGTCTGGTGATTAGAAGAAGCCTGACTCGAGACCTTACCTTAGAGACCCGAGTCAGTTATAGACCCCAGGGTCCCAAACATGGAAGAAAGGCACAACTCATATGTTGTTATGCAATTGGGGCTTACTGCACGCTCCACATGTAGCTCTCCTAGAAGGGCCTGTCCATACGTATCAAGGTAACTGAATGAGGGAAAAGGAAAAACTTGGAGTTTGGCTCCACTCTGCCTCATGGTAGATCCAATATATCAGAGAGTTAATCCCCCAGATTTTTAATATATAGTTGGAATAGATGTTGCTAGCAACCACTAGAATTCCTTTCTTTGATCTTCGAGTCAGTCAGGACTATTACAGAAAGGGACCAGTTGAACTAATGCTGTTCCCTCTTCATATCAAGGAAGCAAATCAAAAGGTATTGAGTATCCCTGAAGGCAGTATGGCAATGGGACCTCTGTGACAGACAGTATGGATTCACCTACAGCCACTATAACTAAGGGGGGAGTCAGAGTACAGATGATGAATGATGTCCATCTTCAGGTACCTTGGCATGGGACAGTGGTCAAGGACATGGACTCTAACACCAGAACTCAGTTTTGATCCCAGCTCTGCCACTTACTGTGTAATCGTGGGTGCCACTTAACCACAACATGTCTAGATTCCCCCGAAGAAAATGGAGATGGTTGTAATGATTCCTAATGAAGAGGATTATTATGAGGAATAAATAAGCTAAAACTTACAAGGTGCTCAGTGCAGTATATCACACATGCCAAATGCTCTGTAGGTTGTTATATGAGATCAGGGAAATTCAGAGCTATGCCTTAGTTTGCTTTTATTTATTCATCACCAATGGCTATATTTGCCCTGTAGATCATTGTGTCAAGGGTTTAAGCTGGTTCAAATCGACTATATTTGATATGCTCATCTAGACAATGGATGGTCTTTCAGTGCATCTGTACTCGTTTCCTAGGGCTGTTGTTCCCAAAGTGCCACAGAAGGGCTGACATGAGATAACAAACATTTGTTTTCCCATAGTTCTGGAGGCTAAAAGTTCAAAATCAAGGTGTCAGCCTGGGCACACTCCCTGTGAAACTTTCAGGGAATCTGTCCTTCCCTCTTATAGCTTCTGGTGGTTTGCCAGCATTATTTGGTGTATCTTGGCTTGTCAATGCACAACTACCATCTCCATCCTCAAGTGGCATTCTCCCTATGTCCCTTTCTGTGTCTCTTTTCTTCTAAGTACACCAGCCATATTCAACTAGGGGCCTACAATACTCATCTGCCCCTCATGACCTCATCTTAACTAATTACATATGCAGCGTCCCTCTATCCAAAGTCACATCCTGAGGTACTAGGAGTTAGAACCTCAAAATACCTTTTCTGGGAAATATACTTCAAGCCATAACAGCAGCTCAAAATGAATTCTGATGCCATCGGATGGGTATATGTTCGTTATTTCGCTGCAGGTCTCACTAGTTCATACTGCCTCACATTTAACGTGCTTTATTAATGTACGTGACCTGCTTTCCTTTTGCTTTAGACCATGAATATTAACTGACAACTGGATCATAAAAACAGAGACAACTTTATAAAGATGTTTTATTCAAAAGTGGATCATGTTCCACACACCTAGAAACTTCCATGTGTCTGTATTTGAATGCTATAGAGTACCAGATTGTGGATTTTTTTCTTCTTACAAGCTCCAGTTTTTAAAGCAGATTTATTTGGGGACAGAATGCAGTTCCACCATTCACAAACAATGGGTCTAAACTGAGTTTGTTTTATCCCTTACAAAATGGAGAAATTAATATCCATCACAGGGAATGGATCTGATTATTAAATACAACCAGGTAGGTGAAGCATTTAGTATAGTTCCTGGCACACAGTAGGCGCTCAAAAAGTGGTAGCCTAGCAGCGGAAGAATGGTAGTTATTCATAGGTAGGTATTAATATCAAAATTGGCAAAGATGTACTTTAGCCATGAGTTCTATTTTTTATTATATTTATTGCTTGTATATTCTTATTCATGTGTGGGATTTTTTTTTAACTGATTCTATGTTTAATTTAACATCTTTCTCTAAGAAAGGAAGGCCTTAATACTTATCTGTCCTTGTACTGCAGGGTTTTGCCTGCTCTTGGCACAGACTGACCCTGTCTGTACCCAGTGACATTAGCACAACACTTGAAAATTAATTCCGTATATTTTTTATATTCAGCTACATCTCTGCCTGCTCTTAGCATTCAGACTTCATGTATCCTTGGGTCTATGTTTGCATTATTTGTTCACCCCTAGTGAAGAAAGCCAAAGAAAGATTAATTCATAAAAAATGAATGGTTGTTGAAACTCTTCAAAGCCTTGATTTACTGCATAATTAGTAGACAACACTAGAAAACAGAATATCTTTCTGCCTGTGAATTAAGTAAATTGATTAATTCATTAATTACGTATGATAACTCCATAGATAGCATAATTGTATCACTGGTTAACAAAACACAGCAAAAGAATCAAGCATGTTTTCAACATGGTCAAAAATTTAATTTACAATATTGGGTTCTTCTCTTGGAATCCTAATTAAAGAACTCAGGAAAGGCATATATAGTCCAAACACATTTCTGGAAGGAGAGTTGTATTATTTGCAAAGCATGCCACAATTAAGAACCATTCTTTTTTCTCCCAGAATTTCAGGCCTACCAGAAATCACTCATTCCCTCATTTATTATTAACCGGCTATCACTGAACATCATGTGTGTTACAGGAACTTTTGTCAACATTGGAGGTATAGCTATGAATAAATTAAACAAAGATTCTTCCTGGTTTCATGGAACATATAGCTGAGAGCTTTCTGTAGCCAGTAGCCACATGTGACTATTTCCATTTCCATTTAAATTAATTAAAATTAAAAATTCAGTTCCTCAGTCCCACTAGTCAAATTTCAAGTGACCAATAACCACTTGGTCACTTGTATATGGGATGGCAGTGGAGAACATTTTCAACATCTCAGAAAGTTCTCTCAGACAGTGCCATTCTGGAGGGTGGAGACAGAAAACAATAAATTATTAAGTGAAGAAGACATTTTTAGACTGTGATAAAAACTCTGCGGGAAATAAACAGGAGGATGTGATAGAGACCATTTGGAGATTGTTATAAGGTGATCGAGATAGACATCTCTGGCAAGAGTGCATTTTAACTAAAACTTAAAGAATTCAACTCTGTGAAAAGCTGTCAAAGTAGAGGAATCATCATGTGCAAAGGCTCTGAGGCATGAAAGAACGGGATGTGCATGAGGAATAGAAAAGAGGTGAATGAGGTTGCAGGACTGTGAGAAAGGAGTAAGGGGCGCAGGGCAGAGGGAGAAAGGAAGCCACAAAAAGGAGTAGGAATTTATGCTAAGTTGCGTGGGAAATCACTTTAAAGGACTTAAAGGAAATGGCGTGTTTTGATTAATGATTTAATGTACAGACTTCTGCATGAAGAACAGATTGGATAGGGCAAGGACAGAAGGTGGGATGCCTGTTTAAAGGTAAGATAACAAGGTAACTGGAACTAAACCATGGCATGCAACTGGAAATTAGGATGGAGGCAAAATATTATTTAAAATGAGTGGAATGCTTATGGATTAGATGTCAGGTATGAGGGATAAGGAAAAGCCAAAGATGAACCCCTGGATTTCTGCACTGAGGAGCTGAGAGGGTGAGAGTAACATTACTGAAACTGAGAGGATTTTTGAGGGGCCCGTTTGGGGTAAATTAACGTGACTTCTTATTTGGCTACGGTAAGCTTAAAATGCCAGTTAAGATCTGAATCAGTGGACAGCGCCTGGGTGGCACAGTCCATTAAGGGGCTGACTATTGGTTTCGGCTCATGTGGTGATCTGTGTGGTGAGATCCAGCCCAGCATTGAGGCCTGGGCTCAGTGCAGAGTCTGCCTAAGACTGGCTGTCCCCCTCCCTCTGCCCCTCCCCGCAATAAATAAATCAATCTTATATTTAAAAAAAGATCTGAATCAGAATGTTGAACAATAGATAATTGGACCTGGATCCTGCAGAAATTTCAAGGTCGAGATGTATCAATTTGAAATTACCGCATTAAATCAGTGGTATTTAAATCCACAAGGTTGGATGACATCATCAATGATGAATGGAGATAGAGAGGAAATTAAAAAAGGACCACAGACCAAGCCCTGGGACTTCCCAGCATTTCACAGTGGAGTAGAAAGAGAGGAGCCAGTGGAGGAACCAAGAAGGAGCAGCCAGGGAGGTGGAAAAAAGGTCAGGAGTGTGTGGTGGCATGGCAGCAGATCAAGGAACTAGACAATTGTTGAGGGGGAGAGTGGGTTGAGGAACCGAGGGTCTCACTGAAGTCATCCCCAGGAGATCTTTGGAAACCCAGTCAAGAATAGTTTCGGTTGGGGCACCTGGGTGGCTCAGTGGGTTAAGCCGCTGCCTTCGGCTCAGGTCATGATCTCAGGGTCCTGGGATCGAGTCCCGCATCGGGCTCTCTGTTCAGCAGGGAGCCTGCTTCCCTCTCTCTCTCTCTGCCTGCCTCTCCATCTACTTGTGATTTCTCTCTGTCAAATAAAATAAATAAAATCTTAAAAAAAAAAAAAAGAATAGTTTCGGTTGAGTAGTAGGGACATTAGCCAGAATGGAATAGTTGAAACATAAATGAGAAGCAAAGTAATGGAGATAGTTGACTCTTGAGAATCTCTTCAGAAATGGGACAGAAGTGGCAATGGGATGTGGTCACACAAGAGGACCTCTTTTTTTTTTTTAAGGTTTTATTTATTAGATCACAAGTAGGCAGAGAGGAAGGCAGACAGAGGGGCAGGAGAAGCAGGCTCCCTGCTGAGCAGAGAGCCTGATGCAGGGCTCCATCCCAGGACCTTGGGATCATGACCTGAGCTAAAGACAGAGGCTTAACTCACTGAGCCACCCAGGTGCCCCTCAAGAGGACCTCTTATAGAATGGGAGGTAGCAGAGCAGACTTGCATGTTTGTCACACTGACACAACAGCTGGGGAAACAATGATGGAACTAGGGAAGAGGAGAGAAGACCTTAGGAAAGCCACCTAAGAGGGATTCAAAGCATAAATGGAAGGCACTTCTCTTCTATTGCACCTGGAGGAGAAGCAGAAATGTGGGTCCAGATGTGAATAGATTTGTTGATGAAGTGGTTGGCTTGGAAAAGGGAAGAGTTCAAGTAATATTGCTCATGGCTCTATCACCTCACTAGTTAAAACATTTCTGGAAGGCCCAGTTAGGAGATGTGATAGAATACATGTCTATTTTTCATCACCTTGCTCTGAGAGGACTTTTCAGAGTCCTCTGAAATTATTAACTGAAGACGGTACAGGATGGGGTTTTGGAGTCAGACCTGCCATCAAATCCTGACTCCACCAGCAACAAGGCATGTGACTTTGAGCAAGGTATTGAAATTCCTCAACCTCCACCTTTCATCTGTAAAATGGCAATTGCCACATACTGAGCCCATTTAAGTTCTGGAATGTATACACACAGCATATATACAGATGAAAAGCAAAGGAAACATAAAAGCAGCAATCAGAGATTACAATCAGAGATTGAATGCCAAGGAAGGAATTTCCAGATTGAGAAGTGGGGCATAGACTCACATGACACACAAAGATGGAGAGTCGAGCTGAGACAAAGCACTGGATTTGCTCGTGAAAATGTCACTGGCGACTTTCAGAGTTACAGTTTCCATGAAATGACAGGCACCAGAATCAGAATGTAGGGGCTTTGGATAGAAACAAGCACTGAGGAAAAAAAAAAGTAGGTACCGTGAAGGACTTTTGCAAGAGTCCCAGTGGCTCTGCAGGAGAAAATAGATGCAAATATACAGGAGCAGAGTTGGAACAAGAGAAGGCCCTTTATCTATGAAGGCTGGGGGCAGATGGGAAGGAGTTACGAGAAGGGAGAGAAGATGCAGGGAGAGTGCTCCTGTGAACAGGAGCTACTTGGAGCTAGACCTTCGGAAGAACAGATGAATTTCTGTTCTTATAGACAGCAGAAGGGGCCAGGTTGGTGGATGGTATGACCTCAAAGCAGGGAAGAAACAGAGGAGTGAATGCCAAATGCAAATCAGATACTAGGAAATCTGAGAAATTGAGAAATAGAACACACAGGTCTAAAACCATTAGACTTGACAGACTGAGAAGCCTTCAAAATTAGGATTTATCATGGAAGATAGATTTTCCCAACAGTCTGATGTGGGTCATCCTTCTTGACTTCTAAAAACCAGAAATGCCTATTTATTATCCTTTGGTTATTCTTTTTCCATTGCCAGTCCTCAAACGGTCTCTCCTTCCAAGACTGTAACTGAGTTTCTGAACCATCAGTGTAAGATGTTTTTCAGGTTAGTCTGTCCCTTTGATTGAGATTTCTGTCGGTATCCCAAACTTTTAAGTCATAAACTTGTAGATATTCCTACAGTTGGTGAATCAAGCCTACAGTGTGTAGAACATATTCATTTAATTCTTAGCAGAAAATGTTAGCCTGTTGATTCTGTGAAGACCATTAACAGGCCGCAGCTAAGCATCAACCAATTCCCGGACTGATGTCACAGGTGCCCATACTGTAATGAACTATCCATCAGAGCCTTTTGGTTTCCACCTCCTCCACTCTCTGCTCCCCACAGAAGGCCTGTTACACTATACAATGAAAATGGTCATAAGCTACGTCATCTCCATTATGGCCTCCAAGCCCATACACCATTTCATGAGTTGGCTGGCATTCCCTGAAAGTCCAGGTTGTAAAAGAAGTCTATTTATGAAATATCCGGCTATGGTGTCTAATAAACAATGCTAGAGTGAACTAAAAACAGACTAATTTAATAAGCAATTCCTTTTCCCTACACTGTTTAAATTTACATAATCAACTGGCTATAATATTTAGCATACTTTTAATGTTTCTCATTTGTTTACACTACAATTCTGTGCTTCAGACTTCTTCATTCACCAAAATATTGATTGGCCTACAAAGGGTACAAAATAGCAAATATTCCACTGGTAATCATAATGTGAATGTGGAGGAAGTAAAGGTGGATCTACTGTATTTTCCTTGCTAATTACAAACCTAATATTCTATTAAAATGTATGAGATGACAAAATCCCAACAAACTCTTTAAAGCTATTACTAGCAGATAAAGTATTCTACCAAAGTATTAACATTAGCATCATTAAAATAGTTTTATCAAGTGCACATTTATCTCCACATTGGAAACAATAGCAGCCTCAAGGAGGCAAATGCCCTTGAGTATTGTGGTGGGAAAACCGACAGCAGATTTTAAAGGCACGTAAAGTCTTCTTGTCACTTCCCGGACTAAAACAAAACAAAACAAAACAAAATTCATGAAGCCACAGTTATAAGATGTAATAGAATAAATGAGTCTATTTTTCATCACCTTGAGCTCTGAGAAGAAAACACTGCAGTTATCTTGATAAGGAAAGAGCTCAGATATTAAAATACATTAAGTTTATCTTAATTGATTTAAACAGATCCAGAGCCTTCGAAATGCACATGATGTTATTTCAGCATTAGTGGACAAAACAGATCTGTTTTAGATTGCAAAGCTTCATCTCTGTATCTCTTGTCTGGTAGGGAGAGGAAAAACCTATTTCTTAGTCTCAAAAAAACCAAAACCAAAACCAAAACCCAGGAAACCATATACATTTATTTGCTCGAGCTACATAATTTCTCTCTTTATCCTTTCCTCAAAATACCTTTTGGTAACATTGCTACCTTGTTTTCCTGTAGCTCAGAATGCTATAATCAGGCAACAGTAACAACAGATAGCACTGCCTGAGTTTTTACTCTGTCCCAAGACTTTTGCTCCATTATGTTACTTTGTTTAATCCTCACATGACATTTTGAAGCTGACTTCATTATTTATGATCTCCGCTTTTACAGATGAGGAAACAGGCACAGAGAAGTTGAGTAACTTGCTCAGACGGCAAGCAGGTGACGTGGGTTAGGAAGTCAGCAGGGGGACTCTGGGGCACTTGCTCTTTACCAACATTTCACAATGGGGCTTCTCAAGGGAGAGACCACGGTCAGAGTTTCTTCTAAACACACAATAAAAATAAAACATTTATATCAGCCCCTCTCAGTCTTCAATGGAGATGGTTTCTTTCATCAGTTTTTCCCCCTGTTGTTCTTTTTTTTGTTTTGTTTTTGCGGCATGATTTTTAAGTCAGAGACGAATTATCGAAGGGTAGAACTGACTGGAAAGGCTCACCATATGTCACATCCAATCTCTCATGCACATATGAGGCAATGAGCTCAAAGAAAGAGGGGGAAGTAACCTATAATAGACGTTGTTCAGGACAGACTCCATGTTAGACTCTCCATCTCCTTTATATGATTTTTTAAAAACAAGTTTATGATGTCCAAGAGGAAAAAAAAAAAAAGAGCTGTAAGTACAGGATTTCATTTCAATGAATGCCTTTTAAATGTAGGTTATTTCTATTTTGGGTCAACACACCGCAACCGTCCCCTGTTTCGATATGAGAAGAAAGTGAGAATCTCTTGGTGTTTCTCTGGCAGTTGAATTAAGAGGTGAAGCTTCCTCTTTATCTCTTGGCTCATACAAAATGTTTTCTTCTAGAGTCTCTTCAGACTGGAGTCTTGCCTTTAAGCCTGGGTTCACTAAGCACCAGTAAGGGCCATCCAAAGAATGTTAGAAACATATGGCAATTCTCAGGAAAGTAGACGAAGAAAGAGGTCACTGCCATCCCCACTTTCAATTCGCTGCTCCAGACTCAAGACCCAGCAAGTGAAAGAGTCCACGGAGGCACACAGTGTGAAAGCCAAAATTCTGTATGTCTTTAATAACCCGAAAACAAATGCTATTGAATGGACTTCTTTAAGTGCTTTGTTTATTTTAGGGAAATATTTCCAAAGGAAGCCTTCCTATGTGGGGCCATGAAAAGCCTTCTGTAAAAGGATATTAATTATATGCTGAAAGTTAAAAGTATCACTGAGCAAGAGTATTGCTGGTTAAAATACCAATATACCATCTCACAGATCTACCAATGTCGGCTAGTCCTGATCCTAGATTTCCAGCTGAGAACTGGAATTATTTAGCAATTATTTAGCTGAGCATAAATATTTAGAGACAGTTTCTGCTAACAAATCTTGCCTCCAGGAGCCAGGCCCATAACAATATTCTTGGTGCTGGTTTTCCACACATAAATCAAGCATCGAACTTCACACATTCTCTATTTCATTTTTATTATTTTGGGTGGTACCAATGCTCTTTTTTATTCCTGGCCTCTTTTTGCACTGTGCTGTGGAATAGAAATCTGGCCCACCTCACGTGGCCTGGACTGAACGTCTACAAACACCGCTCGAGAGAAATCGGTTGCATTCTTCTGGAGTATTTCATTTGGGATTAGTTGAGTTTATAAGAGTCTGGGATTTTCCAGGTTTGGATCTTTCACTTTTGTAAAGTGTGCTTGCTGTCCAACCTTCCTTTTTGACCTTCTTTCATAGATGTCCGCCCACGTGCACAAGGATAGCCCCCCATCTATGATGTGAAAGGCCATGCAAAACACTGGTATATTTGTCAACCAGCAAGACATCCCTGTTTGAAATAACCAAGCAGTTGTGAATATGGAATCAAGTCCTCAAAGCCATGTGCCCCTTTGGGTGGTGGGAGGTGGACTCTCCCGTACCTGGTGGTTTTTCAGCCCTGTGATTCCTGGTTACATTAATCCTTTGAAAATGTACAGCTTCTTAGGAAAGAGTTCCCCGATTTTCCAACTCCCCGTGGAAATTTCACTGGGACCATCCGCCGCAGCCTCTCTCCAGCTGAGCTCTCTCTATATGGTAAATAAATCATGTGAACAACAGTCCCCAATTTCACATTAATTGTTTGGAAATCTCCACAACATCAAACATTTTGTTAAAAGTCTAGAAAAAAATAAGTGTAGCTCTTTTGTTGTCATTGTCATTGTTTTGCTTCAGAGTGATTTGTTCTAAATACAGCTTAACAGGCAGATGACTGGTTTGTGACTAGAGTATCTTTTCTGAGATGAAAAAGCAATACAAATGCTCCCCAAAAGGATGCCAACCAGCCACAAAGCAACACGGGGACCATGGAATGGGTGCACCTGGGGAAATCCTTATCACAAATTGGATTGACAGGGAGGGCTCGGTTCCTTCCCAGCACACGTGCTTCTGAAAAGCTGAAAGGGAATCACAATGCTTTAGGAACGAGATCTGGGAATTGCCTATATATGAGAGTTTCAAATTGCTCAGGCATTAAGAGAATAAGAACATGAAATGCAAATATTGCAGAAATAAAGGGGGGAGAAGATAGGGCACAAAACTCATAATCACTAAGAAATGGAAGCGGAATCTGGAGCCATACACTGGGATTAGACTGGGGGAGATTGCTTGTTCCTGGAGGGCCACTCAACTTTATCCCTGCCTTTCACTGGTGACTTCCGCGCATCTGAACAGAAATGGGCAGATCGGGGATTCCTTCAGCATTTGGTGGAGTGTGGATGTGGAAAACCTATTTAGATCCTTGTTGATCGAGATCTCTCTCACTTATGAAAAAAATTACCAGACTGAAAAGAGAAGTAAAAGCCAAACTATATTTGTCTGCAAGAGTTGCTGTAGAGGTTAAAAATTAAGGGCTTTAGTTAGTTATGCAATGGCCCCTTGGCTCTTCTAGAAATTTAAGATGCCTCTTTAATGTCTCTATTACCTCGAACTCTTCAATGGCATGAAGTGAAAACAGTGTACTTCATTCCACAAAACTCACCTAGAAGTGTGGTCAGATTTCTTTAGGGTTCTCTGATGTTAACTTTCCATTATAGAGTCTGCCTTGTAAGTAAAATTATGACAAATTATACCCATGCTTTCATTTTCATAGAAGGATTCCAAAATCCCTCTTTTAAAGTGTTTCTATCCAATCATGCCCCCCACCGAAAAAAAAAATCATGTTATTATTATTCTGATGTACCTACTCCCTTAAAGCTATGGACACGAGCATTAAGTTATTGATTTTTCAAAGTTACAGGCATAGTTCATGCTGGCTTCTGGAGATGAGAACACTGAGCCTCACTGAAGTGAGGAGACAGACTAAAAACTTCAGACAAGCAGTTTTATGGTCAAGTCAAGGGGTTGAATATCAGCCTGAGTTCTTTCTACATTCCTTTGTCCTCTTCATGCTCTGGGGGAGGAAGAAAGATTGGGCTGTTTGTACTGGCTGGTATAATGCAGCTTAAACCTTGGGGTACCAGGATCGAAGCAATCAGCCCTATTGACTCTTCTCCACAGAAAGGAAGAGCTTGTTCATAAAAATGAACAATGGGAGCTTGTACAGTGTCCCCTATTAGCTCCTGTATTTTCTCTTTCTCCTCACTCCATAGAGCATATTAAATATTAAGAAGGAAGCAAAGTGTTCCTTGCACAGAGCTATGAGGGATACACTGATTAGCACATTGGAGTGGGAGGCCGGAGTCCTGGATCAGGAGGTTAAACATCGCCTGCGGCTGTTAGGAACCAGGGGCTGCTTCATTACCCTTCACCTCCACCCCGATCATTGCTTTCTAGAGTGGAAACAACCCTGCCCCACGATTTTTGCTGACTCGACTTCCATTCTCCATCATGGTGTTGTCTACAAATCCCATGGAACTCTCACCACGGGGTTCCTTATGCAGGCCATGGGCCCTGCGCCTTCCAGACTGCCAGGCTACAGAGAAAAGAGAAGCCATTCTCTTCTTACTCAGAGTGAGGGCTCAGCTACTGGTGAGACCCGTGCTGGCTCTTGCGACCAGCTGAAGTGGTCTGAGCCTCAATTGCTTCCTATGTCACACAGAGCTCCGGCCACTATCTCTAAGCATGATTAAGAATATCAGATGAGAGGCACCTGGGTGGCTCAGTAGGTTAAAGTCTCTGCCTTTGGCTTAGGTCATGATTCCAGGGTGCTGGGATCGAGCCCCCCACATCAGGCTCTCTGCTTTACAGGGAGCCTGCTTCCTCCTCTCTCTCTGTCTGCCTCTCTGCCTACTTGTGATCTCTCTGTCAAATAAATAAATAAAATCTTTAAAAAAATATATCAGATGAAAGTCTATGTAACATGATTTGAAAACTGCCTGGCTCATAATAAAATGGCAATAATACTTGCTATTTGGTGTCATTATTCTTCAAATGTGTTCAATAATGCTTCTGAAATCATTCCAGGACCACATTGGGAACAACTAGGCAAAGACCTCTGCCCTCAAAATTAGAAGGACTTTTCCTTAAAAGGTTGACCCCCATTTTCCCTTGGTGGCTCTGGAAACATTTGTATATACCCTACGGTTCTACTATTCTCTATGCAGCTGGCCCTGACATGAGCCGGGCTCCTACCCTGGAATTCTTTGTCTTTTCACCGGAAGCTAAAAATGAAAGGCTCAGATATGCTAGTGATCCCTGGAAGAGCAAAGCAAAAACAGTAATACTAATTAGTAGCTACCAGAGCTGTTCAGCATGGCAATAAGCTGTAAATTTATGGTTTTGTTAAGAGTCAGGATACATTTGAAATCTTTTATATAATATTAGATATGAAAATACACACCATCTGGACCTCTTGCTGGTAGCCTTGAAATGTCTACATCTCACAGGAATCAAACCCATTTTACCTGCTAGGGAATAAAACACCTGTTTCACATATTACTTCACACTGGGTGATGAACATTTCTACCATCTCCAGCCAGAAAGAAAAAATGAAACTGTGGCTTCACATTGTTTAGTAGATTTTAAAAAGCTAGCAGGGTTGGGGGTTGTTCTACTATCTGGGAGGCAGAAGGCTCTGCAAATCGCTCCCGTATTAATAGTCGCTCCCTAATAATTGGGGGGAGTTCTCTGTAGCCCCTGCTTAGTATCGATAAAAATGCATTTCCCTCTCATTATAAATCTGTTTATGAAAACACTTAGTGAAATGAGCCAACTGTATCTTGGCTGCTTGTTGCATCTTGTAATGGATGGTCCCAAAGTGGATAGAAGGCTGTAATTCACTGGAGGAACTCTGCTGATGACATCAAATAGTTGAACAGTTTATGAATAGCCCTAGAATCTTCAGAGAGAAAGAGGCTTTGCATGCTTTCTAGGACATCTGTTGTTATTCTATAGATATCCTCTTGCAAACTTCCACAAAAAAAGAAAAAGAGATTCCTTAGCACATCTCTCCTTTGCACTTTCCATAAATCCTTTTGTTCTTCAGCTCCAATCTAAGTGCCCTCCCAGAGATTAAGGCTGCAGTTTTTTGAAACATAATCACAATATCATTATCTCTTTTAAAAATATCACAATGGTTTCTTAATGTCTTCAAATATCCAGTTAGTTGTTAACATTTCCAATTGTCTCATGATTTTTTTGAAGTTTATTTGTTCGAAGCAGAATCCAAATATTTCCAGATACATACATTACTATTTTCTTTCCATTTATTCCTTGCATGGTTATTTGTCCTGTAGAGATTCCCCACAGTCTGTATTTTTCAGATTGCATCCCTGTGGTGTCCTTGAACATGTTCTTATGTCCTCTGCATTTTGTAAATATTAGTACGTAGTATATATGCACATTTTGGATATTCTTTACTAAGTCTCATTGGCAGTATTTCTCCTTCTAGCAGGAAGAATCCAAGTGTCTATTTGCTTCTGTTAATGTCATGTCAACCATCATTATCGACCAATATCAAGATTTAGTAGTTGCACCCTTGAAAAATATTCTGATTCCCCATGTATGAACAGTAATAATTTGATAAAGAGAAAAATTTCCCCGATCGATTAGTGGTCATTCAGTAGTACAGGTCATATAGGAAAGGCAAGATAAAATATTTGATTTTTCCCTCTTATTTATCAGTTTTCAAAATAGTTTTCTAGCATAGTCTAATGGTTATTTTTTTAAGTGTCATTGTAAAATGGGTTTAAACAGTTTCTAAATGTTTTCTACATTTGAAGTTTTATATATTTTGAGGATTTTTTCTGACAAGGAGACTTTTGACCTGTTGCTAGTAATCTTGGATTGCTTCTTTGTTAACTGCTACAGGACATTCCAGACTCATTTTATGCACATTCTGCCTCAGAGCTGAAATCAGTGACTTCTTGAGGTTTCCAGACTCCTTTAGTGGTAACTGGTGTTTGGATACCATAATCTGGACACTAGGACTAATCATTGGTACTGGGTTGGGAGATGTTTCTAGGTCTTCCTGGTAGACTAGGTGATATATGCATACCATTACTTCATAGAGATGCTTCCAATTCAAATTCAGGACCACAGAATTTTTACTTAAATTCTTTAATCCTAAGTATGTGTCTGATTTAAGAATCCTGGGTCTCAACTAGGCCAGAAATGATGGAATTGGACTATCTCATAACTATTCAATTGTTTTATCCCTCAGTATATTCACAGCAGGGTAAGAATAGCAATACTTACACTACCAACAATAAAATGATTACCAAGAATAGATAATTGTTTTAAATTCTTTTTGTACATAACTATATCCTATTAGAATTGTCAAATTACAGTGTTTTACTATATCACTTGGAATTGTTTCTCTCTTTGTTGCTATACCACCAACCGGAAATACATTAGGTCTATTTGTTTCATTTTTTTTATAAAAATACTTCTAAAAACTTATCTTTATTTTATAATTGCATAAAATATTTACAGGGTGCCAAAGCCAAATCTACAAATAAGGCAAATTCAATAAAGTCTAGCATCTATCTCTGTTCCCTATGCCCTCCCTCTTTCTGTAAACCAAATGCAAAGTGTTTTTTTAATTAGTTCCCCATAGGTTATTATATATTTAAAAAAATCAAATTATAGTTTAACCCTTCAGTTTCTGGTTTATTAAATGTAAGTTTAATGTAAGTTAAATGTCAATTCATTAAATAAATAAATAAAACCTCATATATATATATGTACATATGACATATACCTATTTGTCCCTCTTTAAATAAACAGTTGCTTAATATACACATTTTTATCTTCTTTGCTTTTTTTTACTTCAAGTGTAACTTGAACATCACTTCATAGTAATATATAAATTTATTTCTTATTTCTTTTAATTTATAAACGAGTAAAAACCATCTTAAGACTTTAGATCACTAGACATGTCTTATCCTCTAAACTTAGCTTCCATCCATGCTTTCAAAATATTTGGTTACTTATTCGATGTTGAAAGGATGGCTTAGAAATAAGATCCTGTAAACTCTTTAATAGTTTGTTCTTTGTTTTTTTTTCCCCACCAAATACAAATAATAGTCTGCTCCAATGTTTAATCATTTTTCATCTTCTAGAAGTCATCCCATGTGGCGGTTCTAAATCCTGTGAGCTTCAGTATACTCAGTTACAGAAATTATCTTTTCTGTATTTCTAAATGTCCTCAACATTCTCTTTCCACTTTTAGTAATTCCAAAGCTAAAACTCTACACATTTAACCTTTGCTTTCAAAAAGCAAACAGTTCCATAGAAATTTTCAGTCCACACAGTGTAGACACGAAGAGCCTATATTTGGGAAACTACCACACATGAGCACAGATACGATGTAAGATGTCTGAGGAAAGAGTGACTACTTCAAGCAGATTTTTCCTTGGCTAGCTGGACTTGGTGTACTTGGCCTCCCAGTCCCCATCTTTTTATCTCTATTCCCAGTTATGTCTTATTCTTAGGAAGACTTCTAGAGGCCAGTTCCCACTGCTCCCTCAGTGAGTTTTTTCAGTTACCACCTATTTTTCTTCTTTCTCATTATGAAAGGTATATTCATTGCAGAAACTTTAGAAAATATAGGAGAGTAAATAGATTAAAGAAAGCCCTCAATATCATTAAAAAGCACAAACATTGCAAATGCCATCATGGGCTTCATTCTGCTCTTTCCTGAAGAATACATATAATGTATATGTAATATACATATTGCATAGAGTACCAATATATAATACACATACATATTATGTGACAAATATAATATCAATTTATATATTGCAAAGATCTCTTTTCACTATATTTCATTTTATGAGAGGATTTTCCAATAATTCTCCTCCACGTAAATCTCAATCTCAGAGTCCATTTCCTTGAGTTCCTAAGACATTATATTTTCACATGTTTATGGTTACTTGAGGTGATCCTGATTATACCTTTCATTCATTTTTTGTTGCTTGGGTTCTTTGATTTTTTTCTTGATTTGTGAATCTTTACATATTCTGGAAATTAATTCTTTGTTAATTTTATTACAACTATCTTCTTTCACTTTGTGACTTATCTTCTCATACTCTTTATGGTGATCTTATTTTTATGGTAGTTTAATTTGTCAATCATTTCTCATGTAGTCAGTATTTTTGTGTTTTATTTAAGAAAGACTTCATACACTGAGTTCAGAAATATTTTCTCCATAATTATTTTTAATGTTATATTTTGTCCTTCACATAGTCTTTCAGAGACAGTATCTCAAAGGTAGTTGTTAATGAAAATCTTTTTTGTGAAGTGTTTTTATGGAACCAGGTTTGCAGAGGGAAAATAGGGAAATCCTGGGATAGGTTCAAAATTTTATTTTTACAAATATGGTGTGTATGTCAAAATTTTTCAATTCCATTAAATTATCAAGGTTTAATCTTTAGGAAATTTACTGTAAGGAGTGCTAGATGAGGGTTTGATTTTATATTTCTAAAAGGATCCCAAATCCATACGTCTTGTTAAGCTCTCTTATTTCTACTAAATTATCCATAATTTGGGGAAGTTTTCCTGTATTGGAATCACATACTTTTCGAAAATGATCATTTTGTTTCTTTGTCTATGGCTCTTATATATTCAGATCCTTTTGTTTGTTTTATTCCACAGGTGGGTAGTGGGCATTTTTATGTTGTTCCTTATTTTAGAGGAATATTCTCAACATTAAGAAAGATATTTGCTTAACTTTTTCAGTGACAGCATTTATCAGGCTAAACTACAACTGTATTCCTATTTTGTTTGCTAAGGGAATGTTTAATCATTATTGAGTGCTGAAATTTATCAAATGCTTGGGTTTGCATATATCAAAAACTATATATATTTATATAAGAAATCTCTTAATGGTATAATTTACATTTATTCAGTTTTCTAATGTTATATAGTTCTTATATAAATATGATAAATTCAACCTGATCATGATGTATTATCTTTTTATATGCTCCTGAATCATTTTAACCAAATATTATTTTAAAAGTTTTTACCTATATTCACATTAAAATGACTTATATTCTCCTTCGTCTAAATTTGATATTAAATCTTTACTACATTCATAAATTGAATTGGAAAATATCTGTTTTTTCCCCTATATTTTGGAAAGTTTCAGGTAAATTTGGAATTACTGTTTTAAAAGTTTATAGACTCACTTAAAAAACCGTCTGGGATTGGCATTTTCTTATAGAAATATTTTAACTACTGATTAATTTCTTTAGAGGTTATTGGTTTATACAGACTTCTTCTTGAAAATGTTGAATAAGTTACATTTTTCTTGAGAAAGTTGAGAAAGTTACATTTTTTTCTAGAAATTTTCACGTTTTATCTTAGGTTTAAGTTTATTGCTAGTATGTAGTGGTTCTATTTTTGCTTAAAAATAACGTGTTTTCTTTGATTGCGATATTCCATGAAGTCCAGAATCACACATTTTTTAGTTGTCCTTTTCAAATAGTCAAGTTTCACTAATTTTTTGGCCATTTGGGACAGGTATATTGAAACATTCCACGATAATCATGGATATGTAATTTTCTTCTAGGTTTCTACCAAATATTGATTATTATTTTAAGATATTTAATGATGCACAGATATTTAGAATTTTTTTTTATCTTCCTGGAAAATTGAACCTTTAGTCCAAGAGACCTGGCATTAGACTCATCTAATGACTTTTGGGTAGGCAGAGTTCTAAAATATCCCCAAGATATCCTTCCTCCTTGTTGTACACACCGTACACAATTCCTAGGACTGAGAATTTGCTGTTTTTTACCCCATGTTTATGTTATGGGGCATTTGACCTCAAGATAAGGAGACGAAAGATGATGTGGGTGCACCTATCTTAATCACACAACCTTTTCAAAGCAGAAGTTTCTCTGGCTGGGAGCAGAAGCAGAAGCCAGAGGAATTTAAAATGTCAGAGATGTGATACAAGGGAAGTTCTCTGTTGCTGAGATGTGAAGGACCCGAGGGCAAGGACCTGAAAGTATCTCTCAGAACTGAAAATGGTCCCTATTTATCAGCCAGCAAAACAACAGGAATCTCAACACCAAGGAAATAAGTTCTGCCAGCAATCAGAAGATGCTTGTAGCAAAGCTCTCCCTAGTCAAGATGGAGATGCATCTTGCTAATACCTTGATTTCAGCTTTATGAAGCCCTGTGAATACAAAGAATAGCCTTGCTGTGCCAGACTTCTAATCCATGGAAACTATGAGATAATAAATTGGTGTTTTCTTAAGCCTGAGTTTGTGACAATTTGTTATACAGCAACAGAAAATCAACACACTCTCTTTATCCTTCAGAATTTTTTTTTGGTCTCAGCATCTATTTTGTTTGTTATTATTATAGTTATACCTTTTGTTAGTATTCTGGGTGTATGTTTTCCATCTCTTTATTTTCAACCTTCCCATATTCTTATATTTCGAGTGTTATTTTGTAAGCAGTGTATACTGAATTTTTAAATTCCAAACTGAAAATCTTTTTTTTTAACTTGACAATTTTATCCAAATACATTTATTGTAATTACTAATGTATTTGAAATGAGATCTACCATGTTATTTTCTGTACTTTTTTTTTTTAAGATTTTATTTATTTATTTGTCAGAGACAGTGAGCACAGGCACACAAAGTGGCAGGCAGAGGCAGAGGGAGAAGCAGGCTCCCTGCTGAGCAAGGAGCTGGATGTGGGACTTGATCCAAGGACGCTGGGATTATGACCTGAGCCAAAGGCAGCTGCTTAACCCACTGAGCCACCCAGGCGTCCCTTTCTGTGCTTTTTTAATGCTTATTTTCCTCTCCTTCCTGTAAAGAAATGATGTTTTAGCATTTGCTTTTTATTTTGTCTGGTTCTTATTTAATGTTTCCTCCTATCTTGGTTGGAGGTTATATACTGTAATTCTATTCTTTTAGTGGTTATCCTTGAAATTTTACTATGCATATTTAATAAAAATATGGGACTTACCATGAATTTGTCATTCTTGTGTAAGAATGAATGAAAATTTTCTTACTTTGTTCAAATTTAGCAAATGTTTAACCAGAGCGAGAAGCTTCCCACTGATTCTTTGCCTTCTCACCTCACCTTATCTGATGTCTTCCTCTTTTCCCACCTGTGCTCTATCCATGCTGATGTCATTTTATGCAAGAGGGCTCAGATTTCAGAATTCTTGCTTGTTAGATGCCACTGTTCAAGTTATTTATTCTCTTTGGGCTTTACTTTGTTCATCTATAAAATGGGAATAATAAAACCTAGCTTATTGGGGGTTTTGTGAGGAATAAATAAGATAATATATGTATAGCTCTTAGATAAATGCTTAGAACTCAATGAAATCATTGTTTTTATTCAGTATTGATTTTCTTTTTTGTATCATTCCTTCCTTTGCTGATACAAGTTCTTTCTTCTTTTAAGAGTATATGCATGTTTCTGTTTCTGTGTTCATATCATATTCCATCTTGTCTCACTAAATTATATCCTCAAATTAGTCAGCCTATTAGGGGTCTTTATGTATAGAATTTAGAGTGTGAAGGCTATCTTAGACAAGTGGAAAGGGGTCCCTAGGGAGCATCATTCTGCATGTTCTCATAATATTTTTGAATGTAACATGCCATGGAATGAGTGAGCAGCAGTATGTGATAACCCTGAGGAAAGTATTATCACCATTAACAGCTAAGAAGGACAGGACAACTTTAGGAAGCTTATGTAAATTGGATACAATACAATTTTTAACCTATGTATTTGGACTTTAGTAAAAGCCAAGTAGAGAGCACTGTTCCAAAAAAGGCTTTCAAAAAAGGCTCATGAGATTTTAGTAGCTTTCTAAATTTGACCATGAATGCTTATACCTTTTAATTTAGTGGACATGAAATGCTTGGCTTCTAAGTAACATGTTGTAAGAAGGTTATTTCTGGACCTTCTCTGCATGTAATGTATAAAATTAGCATCCTTTGTTGGCAACTGAACCTTTTTGTTTTATAGCTAACCCAACTCATCAGACTGTTATAAGTGAAGACTAATTAAATGGTCTTCTGCTTCCAGTTTGAACTCCTTAACAGCACAGACTCTTAGAGGTCAAAATTTGAGTGGCATCAGTCAAATAAACCATTAGCAGTAAGTAGAAGTACATACAGTGCATAAAAGTACATACAGTTTAAACAATAACAACAACAATAGAATTACTGCTTACCATTGCATTAAAGCCACGATTCAATTATAATGGTCAATCCTCAAAGATTCAACCTAATAAAAAAAAAAAAAAGGACATCTGTTTAAAGAATGTCTTGGACCCTCATATTTCTTTTCTTTTCTTTTTTTAAAGATTTTATTTATTTATTTATTTATTTGAGAGAGAGGGAGAGAAAGCACAAACTATGGGAGAGGCAGAGGGAGAAGCAGACTCCCTGCTAGGTTGGGAGCCTGACTTGGGGCTCAATCCCAGGACCCTGGGGTCATGACCTGAGCTGAAGGCAGCTGCTTAACTGACTGAGCCACCCAGGTGCCCCTTGGACCCTCACATTTCTATCTTTGCTGAAACTGACCAGCTGCACTGGAAGCAACCAAATGTCTGCCTTCGGTAAGAACAATGAAAAACACCCCCACCATTGCCAAGATAGTGAAAACCCATGTGGGTGGGGAAGCCGATGCTGTTAAAAAGAATACAAAGTGTTGCTAACAATAGCATAAAGAGACATGTCCAAGGCCTCCACTGCCAGGGGCAGGTAGGAGAGTTCTTTGAAGACTGAAAGACACAGAGAAAACCAGGTTGTTTTCATTTTTCAAGGAACTGGGAACATTAACAGGCAGGGAAATGTTGAATGTGGGAATAGACAAACAATACAACAAGGTTTCATTGTATTTCTCCTTTCAAAAGTTCCACCCAAATGAGAAAAATTAATCATCCTACAGCAGGACCTCATGAAGAAGAGGGGAAGTTGGGGTGCTTGAAGAGGAGAGGTACATGAAGGAGCTATGCTTGTTTTGTTTTTAGAAATCTGTATAGTGTGGGTGCCTTCACTCCAAGGTATTTTTTTTTTTTTAAGATTTTATTTTTAGAGAGAGAGAGAGAGAGAATGCAAGCCGGGAGGAGTGGGGGAGCTGGCGGGAGAGGCAGAGGGAGAGAAAGAATCCCAAGCAGACTCCAGGTGGGGCATGTAGACCCACCGGAGGCTCCATCCCAGGACCCTGAGATCATGACCTGAGCTGAAAGAGTCCAACGCTCAACTGACTGAGCCACCCAGGTGCCCTCACTCGAAGGCATTTTGAATCATTAACTGTATTTAATTATTCTCCCCAACAGCCTTGTGAGGCAACATCATTTTTCAGATAAGGAAATGAAGCTAAGGTAGATTTAAGAAATAGTAATCATAATACTCCTATCATTTGCCTGGTATTAACAATGCCTGAAACATTGAATCACTGAATTGGAAAACACTATCTCACTAAATACAAGCAATAGTCACAGGGATAGGTCCCAATGTTACAAATTAGAGATGGAAGTAGAAGGGTATAATAATTGCAAGTTGCAACGGAATACTAGAGTCAGCATTTGAACCCAATCTTGTTGGATTCCAAAGCCTTGTTCTCTTTCACAGAGTTCTCTAATCTCTAAATCTCTCCCTATGGACTATATTGTTTCTATGTTTAGGAAACTCCAAGGGTGACAAGTATGCAATAGTCAGTAACATTCCTGTTTGCTCCACATCAACGGTGGGGTTATTACTCAGGTGCACCCTCTTGAGGTTGGAGGAGGTTGGTAGCTCTATAATGAGCTACTATCACTGCTTATGGCCTGATGTTAAACACAGGGACGACCCCAGTAGATTCTATCTTTGTGGCTCCTACCACAGGTGCTGGAGTCTGTGGTGTGGCCCATCCTAATAACCCTCAGTGTTCTGCTTTAGTTGTTACACCTGCCCTTGGAGTAAATGGCTACTCAAACCTCGAAGTTGTTTTCAAGTGGTCAAGGAGGACAATGCTCCAGGGTTGTAATAGTTGCCAGGGACCCTGGTGTTCTTTGTTGTCATTCATATTTCTCTTTCTTCAAGGTACAAGCCTGCCTTTTCTTCTTGAATCACTGAATGCAGCCCAGGCTCTTTCTGCCATCTTGGCATCTCATGTTGCCTGAATCTGAGCCTTAGGGGTATTTGTTTCTCTAACCAATGATTTTCTGAAAATTCCGTATCGTATGGTAGAGGCGTTTTTGTTTTTTGTTTTTTGGGTTTTTTTTCTGCTATAGGCTCAGCAGGAAAGAAATGCAGTATTTTCCCTATTTCTTTCAGATGAGAGACAACAGCACATTTTCTAAAGGACTGGCTTCTTGCTGAGGGGGGTGGTGATGCAGGGAGTTGATAACAGTGTATATTTCAGAACAAGTAGAGAATGTGAATCCTGGGTCCACTACTCTTTGACCTTGTGCAAGTTACTGAATCTCCCTGTGCTTCAGTTTTTTTCATTTGTCAAATGGAGATAATATAAGTATTTACTTCATAGGATTGTTGTGTGCATTAAAGGAGTTAAAAGTAAGTGAAATATACTGTTCTCTCAATAACATAAACAGAAGTTCTATCAAGTGTGCCCACTATATTGTCATAAGGAAGGGTGGGATGAAGCTGTGTACTTCAAGGACTTATAAGGTTAGCCTGACTATGAATGATTCTGAAGAATGGGAAGAAGAGAGAAAATTATGAGCACTACAGGGGACAGAAACCAGATTACCATGTGTGATATAATAAGATATATATTTGGGTTTTGTCCCAAGTTCCTGGCACAAAGCTCCTAAAACCCTTGGGATATGTGGGGTGATAAGAGTCTTTTGAATGCTAATGAGATGATTGCTAGCTGAAGATGAAGTTGGTCACTAGAAAAACCAAGCATGATTAGGGGATTAGAGCTTTAAGCTTCAACTCTGAGTTCTAAGGAGGGGAGAGGGTCTGGAGTTGAGTTAATTACCAGTGGCCAAAGGATTTTATCCATCATTCCTATATAATGAAACCTCCATAATACTCCCAAAATGACAGGGGTTGGAAAGCTTCTGAGTTGGTGAACACATCAAGATCCTGGGAGGGCGATACACCCAGAAAGCACATGTAAGCTGCCCACATACCCTCATTTCACACCTTGCCCTGCACATCTCTTCCATTTGACTAATTTTGAGTTGCATCCTTTATAATAGAATGGTAAGGGCAAGTAAATGTTTTCCAGGGTTTTATGAACTGTTCTAGCAAATTATAAAACCTGAAGATGGGGTCATGGAGACTTCTAATTTATAGCCAGTTGTTTAGAAGTACATGTGACAACCTGGAACTTGCAACTGGTTTCTGAAAGAAGGACAATCTTGCATGACTAAGCCCTTAAATTGTAGAGGTCTGCTGTTATTTCAGATAGTTAGTATTAAAATTGAACTGATTTGTGTTGAAAATAGGGCAGACTATGTGAACTCCCACAGGAAGTCACGCTGTATGGTACTGGTGTAGACCAGGTTCTCAGGCATCACTGTCTTAAAGGCTCCAGAGGTGGAGCTTGTTATGGAGAGAGTGGAATGACCCCAGAGCTGGAATTTCAAAGAATCCATACAGGTCTGAGCAAAAAACTACACAGGGGCCTGAGAACTTAGGTTCTCCTTCATTACTCTGGATTATGTAAATCCCTAAGATTTTATGTCATTAAAGGTAAGAGAAAAGAGCCTTTGAAGTTGAAAATTGACTAATGTTGGATTTCTCATCAATTTTGCTGAGTGGTGACTAGATCTGGATTTAATTTGATTTATTTAAAACAAACTGAAGGAATGTGACCTTTTTTGTTCTCAAATCTATCAGTTACATTGATCTTCCCTATTATTTAATCCTGCTGCTTTGTAAATACCAGGGACCACTGTAATGCTTGGATAATTTTGCTAAGCACTATGGAATTTCATCTTGAGTTGTGGGAAACAGGAAGAAGCTAAGCAGCACCCAAGTATGTCAGTAGAAGAGACCTATTATTTTATATAAAAATTTGCCTTTCTAGTGATGTCAAACTTGAGGTAGTGGGATATCTATTGCCTTCCTATCCCCTTTTGATGCCATAAGAGAGAATTCTCATAAAGATGAAGGACCCTTAGGGAGGAGCTTCTGAAAGGTATTTCTGCTGCTTTAAGCACTGAACTTGGCTTTTGGTTCATACACCCAATATGGGTAGGTGCTGGGTATTAAAATCCACATTTGTAACATAGACTGCTCAAAGACTACTGCTTTGCTCTACTCCTAGTAACTTACTGAAGCTCTTGGAATAGGTGGGGAGTCTCCATTTTCAATCAATGGACTTTAGTTATCTGAAATCACAGATGTTTGGTTCTCTTCAGAATAGCATAATGGCTAAAAGGGCAGGGGACCAAGCTACATCAGTTTAAATCCTGGGTTAGTTAGTAATTTACTGCCTGTGAAACCTTGAGCAAGTCGTTTAACATCTTTGTACCTCAGTTTCTCCAATCCCCATATTAAAAAGAGACTAATACTAAACAATTACTGTGAGGATTAAACACACAGTGTACTTGTAATTTCTACATACAATGCACTTGTAATAATGTTGACATGTGCTAAGGACTCCACATTGGCTATCATTCTTTTACTATTATCCTCTACCCTGGAGAACTCCTGATGCAGTATTTGTGGTCATGAAGAGATGCATACCTGTGGATTTTGTGGTCTCTACATTGGATATCCACTGCAATGACCCAGCTGGCATTTAGGTTCTGTTCACTGTTAGAGATCAGAGAAGACTAGATATTCTGCGTGGCATGCAGTGTGGACTCTTAGGGTCTATTGTATCAGGAGACAGACAAGATTTCTGGAAGATTGTTGAAGAACCACCTGAAACACAAGTTCACCATGGGGAAGAATCATCACGTACACAGCATGGTGATCAACCCTAGCCAAATGGTTAGAGATAAGGGAAGGGTGATTCCAAAGACATTGGGGAAGATATTCTGTTCTCTCCACTCCTCTTGTTTTTAAATCCTACAAAAATTGAGAGGCTTTGAGGAAAAGCACTGTTTTCATCAACACCTCTGTTAGATTGTTTAGAATTCTCAAGAAATTCTCCAATGTAATGACTCTCCTTTCCCCCAAGAATAGAGGGTGATGCTGGATGGTGATCAACTTTGCTAAGCAAAGAAGACCTGGGAAATACCAGTCAGATTCCTAACAGTTGTCCTTGGAGGAATGTGAATGTTTTTACTGTGCCAGGACCCTTCCAATCTTTTTCTTTCTTTCTTTTCTTTTCTTTTTTCTTTTTCTTTCTTTCTTTTTTTTTTTTTTTTAATTAGGAGGAGAGTATGGGATGTTGGTGAGGACTAAAAGAAAATACAACAGATCATGTTCATTCTGGGTGGTCTAAGTCAATTGAACAAGACCCTTGCTCCAAAGCTTGCAGGCCTAATGACTTTTCAGGGAGACTGGACTGGGTGGCCGGCATTCATAGTTCAAAATTCTAATCAAGGTGTACCAACTTTCAGTTATGGAAGAAAAATAGTTCAGCAGATCTACCCTATAGCATAATGCCACAGCTAACAATACTATAATATAGACTTAAAATCCTAATAGGATAGATCTTAGGTTAAATGTTCTTACCATATGCACCAAAATTTCACAATAATAAATAATAATCATAATGGAGGTGTGAGGAAAGTTTGGGAGGGAATGAATATGTTTATGGCCTTGATGGTGGTGATAGTTCCACAGGTGTATACTTAGCCCCAAACTTGTGAAGTTGTATATATTAAATAATATACAGCTTTCTATGGGTCCAACATACCTTCACAATGTGGTTTTAAAAATAAAGTAAAACAAAGCAAAATAAATCTGTGGTGGAATGTTTTCCTCTGTTCTGTTCCATGTTTTTTTTTTTTTTTTTTTTTTTTTTTTTTTTTTTTCTACATGGGCATCTTTGCCTCTGACCCAAGTCCAGGATGATACCAGAATCCTTAGAAGATAGCCCCACAGGCCATTTGGTTTGGGCCTGTATCTCAAATAGAGTTTTTCCTTGAGGGCTGCAACTGTACGCTCTCCTACCCCCTCTACTCAAACTTCCATTCTGTTCCACCCTCTCCTTTTTTTCACTCTTCCTTCAAAAGAGGCAAGATTTTGTTCACAAAGCCCTGTCTTAAGAGAGAGACATTTATTTTAAGGCTAATACACTCCACCCTTCCAAAAAGAATGAGGCCAAGAAACAGTTACTCTTGGAAGAATAGGAAGCTGATGGTATGCACTATATCTGCTCCAGGCGTGGGATCTGGCTTCCATTGAACTCTGGCCTGTTTTTGCATTGTGACTGGCCACGGGAACCAGAAACCAAAAGTTGAATGCAGCATAGATCATTTACAGAAGATTAGCTCACAATACCCCTGGAAATAAAGAGCTCTAATAGGCCTTGGGGTCAGAAAGCATTCACCTTGGTTACCCTCTAGGCATATTCCTTGGTTGTTATTTTTTTTAAATCCAGTAAAATCTCTTATTCTGGTGACTTACTGATGAATTTCTCTACAAGCCTTCTCCTGAGGAGCTTTTGAGAACTTCCACATATCAAAGCTGTTGAATTATACATTCCTTAAATAGAATGTTTCAGTTTATTGTTGAGTGCCTTGACAGTTGCCCTATTTATCTGATATTGCTAATCTGACTTAATCTAGCTGAACCAGAAGAGAAAAAAAAAAAAGGTTGCTTGGCGCCACAAAATACAAGGGAACACTCTTCTCTTTCTAACTACAAAGCTTGATGCTTAATTGTACAAATATTTGTGGGTTTGGCGAAGGTGAGTGCTAATTTGTTTTAGTACGAACCTGGAAAGGTTCGCAGAGTGCTAAGAAAATAGGACCTAAGTGCTCATGATGTGCTAAATTCTGAGGCGAAGCTGGGGTTCTTGCAGTTAGGACTACAAGTAGGAGCTTGCAGAAAATCTGAAGGGAAACATTTCTGGTGGTTCTCAGGTACATGGCACAGGCAACAAGAAAAACAGGCAAGAACCCGTTCTGAGGGTAAAAAGGCATTTTTTCCCTCTGTATATAGATATGCCTTCATTTGCTTGCTCACCGCATTTGATTTTTACTTTAGAAATTGGTTTAGGGATTATAAGGGAGGGAATGATTTAAGGAGTCATAATGCCTCAACCTGAAAATTAGAATACTCAACAATGAGAAATAATCAAATAATTAAAAATTGCAAATATGCCTTTCTTTATGCATCTCTAAAATAGGTCTACTGTCCCATTAGGAAGATGAATTAGTTAATGACCAGGAAGCACTTAGAGACCTCAGGTGGAAGCTTTATTGTTCTATTGGATTTATTTATCTAAATGTTCTGTATGCTAAGATAGTGCTTCTCAAACTTTAATGTGCATGCAGATCCCAGGGGGTTGTCATTAAAATGGGGGTTCTGAGTCAGCAGGTTTGGGGTGTGGCTTAAGAGTCTGCATTTCTGACAAGTTCCCACTGAGTTCAATACTGCTGGACCATACTTTGAACAGCGAGAGTCTGGAGTCTCTGTTTTTCAAAATCGCCTAGACATTGCAGTGAGCTGGAGAGTTTTTGAAAAACTCCCCAAGGGTGGGGCACCTAACTGGCTCTGTTGACAGAGCACTCAAGTCTTGATCTCAGAGCTGTGAGTTCGAGCTCCATATTGGATGTATAGATTACTTTAAAAAAAGATCTTAAAAAAAAAATGCAACACTCCCTGAGAGTTCTAATTTAATTAGCCTGGGGCCTGGCCCAGATATTGGGATCTGTTAAACACGTGTCCCAGAGGCCCCCTTCTCCTCCTCACCAAATCTAATGGGCAGCCATTTTGAGAGCCACACGGGACCAGTATCCAGATCCATTCCAGAAGGCTGTTGTAGGGGTTAAATGAGATGATGCAGCAAAGTGCTTAGCCTAACCCCTGCCACATGGTGATCCCTCAATAAACCCTGTTATAGGCACCTTTCTCTCGCTGTAATTAGAGCCACCGCCAAGGCACAGACAACACCAGTGCAACAGAACATCTGTTGTGGCAGATGTTAAAGACAGCATCAGGACAGAAGAATCTTTGGCCACCATTAGAAGCTAGTCAATACTGTTATGTGGACAGAATAAGATGGGAAGAAATGGGACAGCTGTAAAGTTATGTGTTACAGCCTCTGAAGATTCTTGGCACTTGAGACAGAACCGTAAAAGGGTGGTTCACAATGGGGAAAAGAGTATGGCAGTTCCTCAAAAAGTTAAAAATAAAACTACTCTATGACCCAGTCATGATACTTTTCGATATATACCCAAAGGATGTGGAAGCAAGATCTGGAAGAGATCTTTGTATGCCCATGCTCATAGCACCATTATACACAATAGTCAAAAGGTGGAAGCCACTCAAGTGTGTCAATGGATGAATGGACAAATAAAATGTGGTAGATATACATGATGGAATAGTATTCAGCTATAAACAAGAAGGAAATTCTGACAGACACTACCACATAGGTGAAGCTTAAAGACATTGCGCTAAGTAAAATAAGGCAGTCACAAGAAGACAAATATTGTATATTCCACTGATGTGAGGGACCTGGAATGACTGCATTTATAGGGATAGAAAACAGAATGGTGATTGCCAGGGGATGGGGCAATGGGTAAAGGTTTGATAAGTAAAGAGTTTAGTTTTGCAAGATGAAAAGAGTTCTGGAGATTGGTTGCACAACAGTGTGACATTCATCAGTAACATTACTGAGCTAGATCCTTAAATGGGTAAGAGGGTAAATTTGATATTATGTGTATTTTATCAAGATTTTAGAAAAATAGTGACGGGAAAAGAAAAGGTCTTCAGAATGAGTGGAAGAGTAAGCAGAGAAATGCTGGCTATTATTGTGAACAGTCCTCTTCCCTAGACTTCAGGGATCTGGAAAGCCCCGGGTCCATAGAGAGGATGTATGTCAAAGCAACTAGCACAGGTATACCTCAGAGATATTGTGGGTTCAGTTCCAGATCATTACATAAAGTAAATATTTCACTAAAGTGAGTCCATCGAATCTTTTGGTTTCCCAGTGCATATAATAGTTATGTTTACACTATATTGTAGTCCATAGAGTGTGCAATACATTATGTCTAAAAAACAATGTACATACCTTAATTAACAAATACTTTAATGTTATAAAATTCTAACCATTGTCTGAGCTTTCACTGAATTGTAATCACTGATCACAGATCACCATAAGGCATCTAACATTAATGACAAGGTTTGAAATATGATGAGAATTATCAAAACGCAACACAGAGACATGAATGCACAAATGCTCTTAGGAAAATGGCGCCGAGAGATTTACTTCACTGGGGTTGCCCAAACCTTCAGTTAGTATAGAAACGTGGTGTCTGTGAATGCAGTAAAGGGAAGTGCAATGGAAAAAGGTTTACCTGTATTATATTTGACTATTGAAATGATAACTTTATAAGTAGAGTAATAACCGAGAGCCTGCTATGTGCCAAAGATTGTACAATCCTCTCTATTCATTATTTCCACTTATCCTCCTTTCAACTCTGTGGATTAGGTTGCAGTTCCAGTCCATTTTCCTGAAGAGAAAGCTGAGGCTGAGGAAGGGTCAAGCCTTCGGAGAGGATAAGAACTGGGATCCAAGCCAAAGCTAAAACTATGCTCTTTGTTACCAGCCACAGGTGAATATGTTCTTAGCAAATACTCATTTGTTTTTTAATCCCAAAGGCTCATATCATATCTTAGTTAGAAAATGAAACCCTATTTAGAATCTGCCACATAGAAATACTAGTAGCAAAGTTATTCAGGTATTTGAAAACATTGAATACATTTCCTCAAAAAAAAAAGAAAAAAAAATTTGGATTGAAACAAGAATGCATCTAGAAGCATTCTGGCCTCATAACAATCTGTACATTGATGTATGATGTTGCTAGAGATATTCTGGATTGAAAAACAAGACAAGACAAAACAAAAAGCCAGGCCATGGCATTTCTTGGGTGACAAAATGACTTCTTGAAAGTTGCCCTCCTATGTAGATTTATGCAAATTTACAACTAAATGTAAACTTAGGGTTATTTCTTTTCTGGAGAGGAGGGGCAGGGAGGAGGAGAGAGAATTGCAAGCAGACTCCATGCCCAGCAGGAGTCCAAAGCCAGGCTTGCTCTCACAACCCCGAGATCATGACCTGAGCTGAAATTAAGAGTCTGAGGCTTACCTGGCTGAGCCACCCACGTGCCCAGAGGTTATTTCTTTTTAATGCTTCATTTTAGGAATAAGAAAAGCCACATGGAAAAATCTTATGGAATGAAATGAGGACAGATAAGTATATATAAACACACACATATACACATACACACAGAGATATAAAGGAATCATTGTAATTCTGGAAAAAAATAAAAAAAGAAAGAAAAATAAGACAAAATCCTTATCTTTGAAAATAACCCAAGAAGGTGTAACCTGAATTTGTGGAATTATTCAAGAGCAAGGCTTCGTAAGGGAGTATATTACCTCTGTATTCACCTTTACTATACTTGCCATCGCTAAACATTTTCATATCTTATTTCATTGGACCCCCACAGTCACTCCATGAGCTAAATTTTCTGGCCCCTAATATACAGATGAGAAAACTGAAGCCCAGAGAGGTTGAATGACTTTCCCCAAATCCCACAGCTAGTCAGTAGCAGAGTGAGGCATTAGATCCAGGTGTTTTAGACTCTTAAGCCTGTGTGTACCCAGGAACACTATGCCAGGAAAGAGTTGGGACACACATCACCTTGAGGAGAGGCAGAGTTTTAACAAGCAGAGTAAGTGGAGTGATGCAAGGACATTGAGATGATGCTCCTGTGCTCTCTTCTCACCTCCTCCCTCATTTCCCTTCTACTTGCATGACCCTCTGTATTTCCAGTGATTGTTGGGCTATTGCATTGTGTCACACATTATCTCTTTTTCAAATGAGATGCTTATTTATGACAAGGCTCAAAAGTATATCTCTATTTATTCTATTATATGAACTAATTTATCAGACCATTTAAGCTCCAAAAATCTCCTGTTATCTGAACATCATGGAATGGAACCATAGATGGACAGGTCAAGAGAGAGAATAACTTTGAAACCCACTTGGAGGAAGCCTCAGTGAGAAATTCAGAATCATGAGGCATTGGGTATCTAAGGAAATGGACAGATAGAGGAGCATGTGGGACCCAAGAGCCACGCTTCTGCTCCACTATTTATAAAGTGAGTCATGAGATGATTCTTGAAGGAAATATTCAAGAATAATAAAGAGGGTCTCCCAGACATAAACCATGATGGACAAGACTGGGTATATAGGAAAGGGGCTGGTTTGATTGGAGAAGGGGATCCACATTGGGCAAAGTGAGATTGGGACCTGTCGGTTGAGATTAGACTTATAGCCTAGCTAAGGAATCAACAGATAGTGAGACTGGAGGTGGTAGTCAGCCACTGCCTGTTTTAGACCAGAAAAATAATGAGATTAGGACAGCCAGCTGAGTGGCTTAAAAGGGAGAAGCAAAAGAAAAGGTTTCTGTCACAGGTTCAGAAGCTGATGACTTCCACGGGAGTAGCGACAACTGAAATGGAGCAAAGGAGAGAAGCAAGGAATATGTCAAAAGGTAAATAGGCAAAATTTGGGAATGAATTTAAGCTTGAGGGACTTAAGAAAAGTCCTTACACCAATGGGCAAGTTAAAAGTTTGGGAGAGAAGATGAGTTCAAATCAAGATTATCATAAATATGGAACCATATTGGTAATTCAACACAGACTCTCTGATTTTAAGATAAGCCATTGTTTAGAAAATTCTTTCAGGGTTGTCTGGGTGGCTCAGGCAGTTAAGCATCTGCATTCTCCTTGGGTCATGATCTCAGAGTCCTGGGATCTCGCTCTGCAACGAGTTCTCCACTCATCAGGGAGCCTACTTCTCCCTCTCCCTCTTCTCCTCCCCGCTGCTTGTCTCAAATAGATAAATAAAATCTTAAAAGGAATAACAAATAAAAAAATAAAAAATTCTTTTAGACACTGTAAAACTATTGAATTATAATAACACTGGCTGGTATGCTTAGAGCACTTTATAAATTCCCAAACACTGTTACGTATTACCTCACTGTGTTGTAGGAATTGGGATTTGAATCTGCCTCCATCTTGATTCCACACTGACTTCTCCAATGTGCTTGTTGGGCCTCTCTCACCAGTGACTGGAGAATATAAAATGGCCACATTAATCTGAAAGAAGAGTTTCAGCCATGGGTGAGAAGGGAGTATTTGTCTACAAAAATGCCAGGGGCCCTTATTGAGATGTCTTTAAGTAACTGTAGGTTGGCAGCTATTTTTCCTGCAAGTTGAATTTTCTCGGAATTGTAACCACCACAAGATAGAGTAGGCAGCTTTGTTACCTGCTCTGCCCTTTACTATTTTGGTACTCTGTCTTTAAAATGATACAGAGTATTGGTCAATTCCTAATGTGAGTAATGAACTTCTCTGGGGACAAAAGGTCTTGGTTAATGTGGCTGGCAAATAACTAAGCTAATACTGGAGTGATAGATCAAATGACCCTGTCCAGATCAGGCACATGGGAATATGCTATTAAGTTTTTTCTTTTTAAATAGCTTTATTGAAGTGCAATTTATGTACCATACAATCCAGCAGTTGTAAGAATACAACTCATTGATTTCTAATAAATTTATAGTTTTGCAGCCATCACCACATTCTAGATGTGGTTTTTTTTTTGTTTTGTTTTGATTTCTTTTAACTAATCTCTATGCCCAACACGGGACTCAAACTCATGACCCCAAGATTAAGAGTCGCATGTGCTACCCAATGAGCCAGCCAGGTGTCCCCACATTCTAGGTTTTTAATATTTCTATCACTCCAAAAAATTTCCTCATGACCATTTCCAATTAGTCCCTGTGCCCAGTCACAGCTGTAGGCAACCATTGGTCAGCTTTCTGTCTGTATCAATTGGCCTCTTCTAGATGTTCCATATAAATGGAATTATACAATATGTAGTCTTTTTACACCTGACTTCCTCCATTTAGCAAGTTTTTTTTGAGGCTCTTCCATGTTGTAGCAAGCACCAATACTTCATTTCCTTTTATTGCTAACTAACATTCCACTGTATACACATACATCATATTGCTTATCTATCCACCAGTTTTTTGGACATTTAGGTTGTTTCCAGTTTCTGGTTATTATGAATAATGCTGCTATGAACATTTGCCCACCTCTTTGTGCAGACATATGTTTTCATTTCTCTTGCGTAGATTCCTAGAAGTAGAATTCCTATGAGGTATGGAAAGATGGTTTTTAAGAAACTGCCAAGCTCCTTCTAGAATAGATGTAACAATTTTAGGTTTCCACCAGCAATGCAGGAAGCTTCCAGTTGCTCTATACACATCCTTCCCAACAGTTGGCCCTTTATAATAACGGGGCCTTTCTGAGGGGTGTGTAGTGGTATCTCACTGTGTTTTTAATTTGCATTTCTCTAATGAGCAATGATTATAAGCATATACTTATATGCTTATTTGCCATTCAAATTTCTTCTTTGGTGAAATGTCTACCAAATCTTTTACTTGTTCTATAATTGAGTTGTCTTCTTCTTATTAAATTGTCATAATTCTTTATATATTGAATAAAGTTCTTTATTAGATATATGGTTTGCAAATATTTTCTCCTAGTCTCTAGCTTGTCTTTTCATTGTCTTAGTGATATAGTCTTTAAAAATTTTTTTTTTAATTTCTTTTCAGTGTACCAGAATTCATTGTTTAGTACCACACCCAGTGTTCCATGTAATAGGTGCCCTTCTTAATACCCACCACCAGGCTCACCCAACCTCCTACCCACCGCCCCTCCCAAACTCTCAGATTGTTTTTCAGAGTCCATAGTCTTTCATGGTTCATCTCCCCCTTTTTAAATTGAAAGACCCGTGGATCCCCTTACCCAAGAATTCAACAATGATGTCTTCTGAAGTACAAAAGTTTTCCAAATTGATAAAGTCCCACTTATCAGTTTTTCCTTTTAAGAATCGTGCTTTTAAATTTTTATTTATTTTTATTTTTTAAAATATTTTATTTATTTATTTGACACAGAGAGAGAGATCGCAAGTAGGCAAAGGCAGGCAGAGAAAGAAGGGGAAGCAGGCTCCCGCCCTGCTGAGCAGAGAGCTCCATGCAGGGCTCAATCCCAGGACCCTGACCTGAAGGCAGAGGCTTAACCCACTGAGCCACCCAGGTGCCCCTAGGATCATGCTTTTTTAATAGCAGATAAGAATTCTCCAGCCAACCCAAGATCACAAAGATTTTTTGTGTCTTATTCTAGAAGTTTCATTGTTTCATTTTTGTACTTAAGTCTACAATCCATTTTTGTGGGAGAAGATTTTAAATTCACTATTTTGCATGTGTACATTTTTTAAAAAGTTTTACAACACTTACCTAAGGAACAGAGAAGCAAGCCTATCTGTTTAGAGTTAAGCAGGATCTGGTATCTCGTCCATGTCTTCTGGTGGTCAAGCCTAAAAGAATCCCAAAATTTAAGTCCTAGAAGATGAGCATGTCTTTGGTGGCAGAAGCGGTTTCTTTGTGTAAAAGACATAAGCGCCGAGGAGGAGAGGACAGCCAGAATTTGCTGCAAGCGTATCGTTTTCCAGGCCAGCAGCTCAGAATGTGCGAGATGTGTGGCAAGTAGAACTGTCTATCTGCTTTCAGCCTAAAAATGAAAAGTGACTCTTTAAATCTACCGTCAATATGCCCTAGGTATCACCTAGTCTATCTGCTTGGTCAAGAGGAATCAACCAACTATAAATGTCATTTCTTCTCCCAAGGCTGTGTCCATGTGATCACATGAGTGTTGTGGTGGGGAGGAACCGGAGGACGGGGAGATAAACTGGGATAAACTATACTTAAGAGACAAAGTCGTTTTCATTCATCAGGGGAATGGAGGATGTTGTGTCAGAGCGAGTGGAAAATAGACAATTTCTAGAGCATAGAAACCTTCCAAAATATTCCCCCTTCTCCAGACTTCAGACACTTTAAACCATGCTCCAGCTACTGGATTCCCAGCCTCTCCCAAACTAGAGTTTTCGTATCCTTCCCGATTACAACAGGAACATTCATAAACAATCACTGCAGTGCTAATAAATAACACTTTTGTAGAAGACAAACAAAGAGTGGTGATGATGAGAACAGCAGAGGAAAGGTCATGGGCTTGGAGGCTGGCTCCGTGCAGATGTGGCAGGAATAGAAGGATTTGTGCATCCAGGCTGAACTGGGGATGCGGGGCTTCTCTGTGTTTCTCAGAGGGCAGAGCCAAAGTCAGCGCGGGACTAGGAACAGGCCCCGTCAATTAAAGTGTTAAAATTAATTTCAGTTACAAAAGAATTCCTTAAACTATAACCCATTGAAAAACCGTTTTTGCCAATGTCCTTTCTACCACCTTCATAATCTCCAGAGCCATCCCTTTTCTCTGCAGAGGTAATTGTTAAGTGTGTGTTTGGAGTTGTTTTTTGGTTGGTTGGTTTGTTTGTTTTGTTTTGTTTTTACATAGGCCATATGACTCATTCCACACCTTTCTTTTCATTCACTAATATTTATAGTATTAGATTTTTATATTTACATTATATTATATCATAATTTTCTTAGAGGTCTTTCCACATCAGGACACAGAGGACACCCCATTCTTCTGCTCTAGAAGGGGTACCTTGAGAGGGTTAAGAATACATCCCCTGTAGCTAGACTACATGGACCCAAATTTCATCTCTGTCCCTGCAAAAGCACCTTGAAAAAATTATTAGCTTTTTTTGTGCTAAGATAGGTTCTATGTCATATTAAAAAGTTAATACATGAAAGCACTCAGAACAGATTCTTGTGCCTTGTAAGTTAGCCAAGAAATGTTATCAATGGTTCTTCACTTTAATGGCTATGTGCTCTGTCTATACTATAGTAGTTTCCCTACTGATGTACATTTGGATTGTCAACAAGTTTTGCTATTATCAATAATGAATAAATACTTCAATGACTGCCCCAAATATGCTTCTTCATGTATCCATGTGTTTCTGTAGGGTAGATACAAAAAGCACAATTCCACAGACGTACGGATTACACAGGTAAGACGTAGTAATGCCAAATTGATTTCCAGTTTCTATTTCTGTTCATGAATTAAAGTGCCTGTCTCTCCATACTCTTGTTGTCCATTAGTGTATTATTCATTGCATTAAAGAACAAGAAATATATATATTTTTTAATTTTAAGTTTTCAGGGCACCTGAGTCATTCAGGTTGGTTGCACGTCCACCTTCAGCTCAGGTCATGATACTGGGGTCCTGGGATCGAGCCCCGCCATGGGCTCTCTGCTCAGGGGGTCTGTTTCTCTTCTCCCTCTGCCTCTGCTCCTCTCCCCTGCTCATGCTTTCTCTCTCAGATAAATAAATAAGAAATTTTCAAAAAATTAAAAAAAATAAATTTTGTTAAGTTTTAAATTTTAATTCCAGTATGTTTTAATTCAAATTTCTGAAATTGTTAATGGAAATAAAATCTTTTTATATGTTTATCGGTCACTGAGGTATCCTCCTGGGTGAATTCCCTCTTTGTAATCTTTGGGCATTTTTATACTGAGTTGTTTGATTTGTAAAGCTTCTTTATAAGTGCTGCATGTTAATACTTGGTTTGTTGTATGCAAGCATGTTTCCCCGGGTCTAGGTATTCATTTACTAAAGTCCTCCAAGGAAACGCAAACCCATCCTCGACTACTCCTAGTGGGATCTCAGGAGAATTAAACCACAGGGCAGCCGTGCTGGCCATGCTCAGACCATAGCTCTGGTAAAGGTTGAAAGATGACATGGATGAACCAGGTGCTTGGACAGAGTTCAGAAAAGAACTTGTATAACAGACAGTGTTTAGCTTCCATGAGTTCAGACCTGACTGGTGCTCAGAGTCTCTGAACTTGGTTAATCAGATCACTTTTAGACCTGAACTAGAATAGGCTTCCAGGTGAGGAGGTAGTGAACTTCAAGCCCTTGGGTTGAAGCATGGTGAGCCCTGCATAATCGATGTCAGAGATCAGAAATGAAGAGAAACCGCCGTTCAATTTTTATGGGACCTCCTTATTCCAAGTAGCAGCATCCTCGTCATGAGGAGCTGGCTAGAAATGTAGAATCTTTTTTTTTTTTTTTTAAAGATTTTATTTATTTATTTGACAGAGATCACAAGTAGGCAGAGAGGCAGGCAGAGAGAGAGGAGGAAGGAGGCCCCCTGCTGAGCAGAGAGTCCGATGCGGGACTCGATCCCAGGACCCTGAGATCATAACCTGAGCTGAAGGCAGAGGCTTTAGCCCACTGAGCCACCCAGGCACCCAGAAATGTAGACTCTTGGCCCCCACCCCAGACCTATGGGATCAGAGTCTACATTTGAGCAAGATTCCAATGTGATTCGTGGAGGCATTGCAGTTGGAGAAACACGCTCTAAGCTCGTTTCAGAGGGCCAGAACCGTCTGTTTGGTGGATAGAGTTTCATTTACCGTCTGGTAAGAGCTGAATTGTGGTCCCTCAGAATTTGTAAATTGGAGTCTTAACCCCCACCACACCAGAATGTGACTTATTTGGGAACAGGATGGTTTGTTTCAGATAGAATTAGCTAAGAGGGGGTGGTACTGGAGTAAGATGGGAAAGGGCTCCAATGTGACTGGAGACAGTATAAAAGGAGGCATTTGGACCCAGACTCACACTGGAGGACACCATCGGAAGGTGAAGGCAGAGATCAGGGGGTTGCAGCAGAAGCCACAGGGCGCCAAGATTGCCAGCAATGCACCAAAATCTAGCAGAGGGGCTGGGAACAGATCCCCCTCACTGTCCCACTACCACTTCCATCTCAGCCTTCCAGCCTCCAGAACAGTCAAACTAGAAAATCCCATTGGTTACGTCACCCAGATTGTGGTACTTGTTAAGGCAGTCTTAGTAAATGAATGTACTATCTCGTAGGTGTCCCACGATGGAGGGCCTGGGCATGTGGTGCCCCAGAAAAGACCCCCTCACATCTATCTTCTGGATGATACAGAAACTTAGGGGGAATAAATAGGACACAAGATGCCACCTCCCTCTCAGGCAACCATGGTCCCTCCATCAGCAACTCCTGCAAGTTTGTCACTTTGTGCAGGGTCAGGCGATGCCTCCAAGGCCTTCAGCAGCCGGCCTCTCACAGGGCTCACAACAAGGAACACATTTAGCTTTCCGTGCCTCCAAATAGAAGTGGGAAGCTGTTGGGTACAGAGAAAGGTTGCCTGATTAAACAAACCCCATTATCCCTGCTTATGGGTTTCTATCCAAGGGTTTTTACAAGTGGGCTATTTAGAAGCAGTTTGCCCTGGTGAAATTAAAAGAAAAAAAAGTTTGAAAAAAGTATCCATTTCTTTGTCACTTTGTTACTGACTCAGAGCAGTGACGTCCACAATTCACAGCCTGTTTAAGCAGAGTCTGCGGACTTTTTGAAATCATAGAGTAGAAAAATCACCATCTTCGGTTCAGCCAGTTACTTCCTGAAATGGACAATGCCTGGGAAACAAGGTACTTTGGGCCCTGACGACCTTCCTCTTAGGTTTATATTTATCCATTAGAATCTAAACTTTGATTTGCCCTCTATATTCTTTTAGGATGATGCCTGATTTTTTCAGATGAGATTTTGTTTTCTAATAATAATAGCTAATGTTTATTGAGTAAAAATGCCAAGCTCAGAGCTCATATTTGACACATGGATTGTCACGCTTAATATTCATTACATCCATTTGAAATGGGTGATGTGGTTATCTCCATTGCACAGCCAAAGACAGGAGGCACAGAGAAGTTAACTCAGTTAACATCCCTGGATTCTACCCCCAGAGTTTCTGATTCAGTTGGTCTTGGGTGGGGCCTGAGAATTTGCCTTTGTTATAAATTCTCTGGTGATATCCATGCTGTGTCTGGGGACCGTATTTTGGGAATCCCTGGGCTAACAGTTAAAAGCACACTTTCTGAAGTCACAAGGAGATAAATTCAGTTCCAGCCTGCCACGAACCAGCTGTGGGACCTAGGGCAAGGTTTTAATCTCCTCTATAATTCTGTTTTCTTCAGTATAATATGGGCAGAACATTATACCTTATCTCTTAGATTATTGTAAGGCATGAACAAAGTAATGCATATTTTTAAAATTAGCAGACCCGTTACTTATTATGTGTTCAACAAATGCTAGCTGCCCTACCATCACCACCACCATCAACTCACTTCTTATTCCTTTTTTTTTTTTAATTTTTTTTTAAAGGATTTTATTTATTTATTTGACAGACAGAGATCACAAGTAGGCAGAGGCAGGCAGAGAGAGAGGAGGAAGCAGGCTCCCTGCTGAGCAGAGAGCCCGATGTGGGACTCAATCCCAGGACCCTGAGATCATGACCTGAGCTGAAGGCAGTGGCTTAACCCACTGAGCCACCCAGGCGCCCCTCACTTCTTATTCCTATACAGATAGTTTATTCTTATACCTCTGTTCTTTGAACTTCTTGTATTTCTACATGGAAAAATAAAAATGGATCTTCCTCATATATCTCCTATATCAGAGGTTTGTTGTGAGGATTCAGTGACTTACTCCGTACAAAGAATCATGCCTCATACATGCTTAGAATTCACTATTATTAATTCTTCTTCCTGCTATTAAACACACTTAGTACTAATTGTTCAATGTGCATTATGTCATATAATCCTCACAGTAAACCTGCAAGCTGGAAAATGTCACGATAATCTTATAAATGATGAAACCAAAGCATTAGGGGCTAAGTTACTTGCTCAAGACCACTTGAGGATTCAGTTGAGATTTAAACACAGATTTCTGTGACCCTATAAACACTGCCCCTATATCCAATGTCACACTCCTGCCCAACCTCATCACTCACTTCAGAATGGATAGAGCCCTCCTGGGTTGGGGAGTGGGAGCGCCAAGAGAGAGAAAGAGTTTTTGATTTAGAAATGGAGGTTTGGAAACATAGTTTCACTACTGGCCCATGAAATAAATCAAAGCGAGTTGCTGTGTGAACCCCTTCACTTTTTAGACAACCAAACTGACTTGCAGCTTATAAAAATTCACTCAGGAAAAAAAAAAAATCGACAACCACGAGCTAGGCTCATACATATTTTCCGCATCACCAGCTGAAAAGTGTTCATCTTACTCCAGGCTCTACACCTTGTTCCCTTGCTGGGTCATCGTCTATCCACACAGCCAGACATGGGAATGTTGAAATAATAGTTATAATAATTTGAAACTGTCATGTGCAATGTCACAATGTCTGACTCAGATTTCCCTGAAGGAAGAGGTACACACGGATAATCTAGGCACCAGCTTCGAATCTACCCGAGTTAACTGTGAGATGAAAATTATTTTTCTTTCTGTAATTACTGAGGTTGTCCCCAAAGATGTTTATTGTGTTAAACCGGTACCAAGCATCAAGGAGTGTTCATAGGTAGCTTTCAAGGTTATAGAGGAGGGAAACACAGGCTTGACCTAGGAGAGAAATGCCTTCCATCTGATGCATGTGGTTAATGTTTGCAGGGAGGAGAAGCCTCCAGCAGCAGAAGATCAAATTTCTATTTACCTGGAGGCGAAAAGTAATCATAAACAGGTGCTCCTGAATGTTCAACCACACGGTCTGACTTCTCAACCAAATACCTCCGCAACTACCTCGGGTTCCAGTGAGGAGAAGGCAATTTTAATTCACTGCTCTGTTATCTCTGGCTCCTTTTGAAAATATAAAATAAAATCTTTTCGGATAACAGAACATGTGTACAGAATGTGATGGTAGCCAGAAGTTATCCCATAGCTCTGGCCTGTGACCAGTTTGCCTGGGAGGATTTATTTTAAGCTATTCTTATCTGAATTCGTCTGGCTGCGCCAGCATGGGAGCTAATTCTCTGACAATAAGCCTGCTGGGGTGTGTTTGGGTCTCTGTTTGTTTGTTTTGATGTGTACAAAGACTGCAAAATGGATAGCGGCATCACACTCCGCTCTAAATGAGAGGCGCAGGCTGGCACGACGGGGGAGGTTTACGATATCGGGAATCTGGGTAGCGAACAAACAAGCACTTCAGGGAAAATGCAGGTAGGCGCATTCTCTCCCTGCAGGGAGACCCAGAAGTGCAGGGTCTCTTGAGATGAATAGGACAACCGGAATTCAAAATACCAGCCTGTCGAGATCCCTGGGAGCACACATCTGAAGGTCTGTGTACAGGCAGGGAAAAGGCAGAAACGCCAAGCTCTGAGCTGGAAGGAGCCCCTGACTCAGGGCATGTCACCCCATTCCCACAGCCAGCCAAGGGGTGTCCTTGCTCACAGCCTTTTGCTGTCACCCAGTCTCGGTGGTGACGTTGATGAAACTCATGCTCTCGGATTCTCGACCTCTGTTCGTAGCACTCCCATCTCTGCCTCACTTCACCTCAGCCACAAACCTTAACATCATCTCTCAGAACTGTGCCACTGCCAAGACGTTCCTCCCTAAAATTCTCCCCAGCTCCTGCCAGTGGCTGTTCACGGAGCACAAAGTTTTACCTTTATTTTTCCTCTCCATCACTGTGGTTCTGACCTACCCTCTCTCACTCAGCCTAGACTGTCTTGTTCCCTTGTTATTCCCAAAACCCTTTTCTTCTGGAAGCGCCAGGGTCTGCCCAAGCTTAGGATGTCAAGGTATTGAGAGTGGGCTGACAGAGTCTACTACCCAGTCATGTTGTTTGACCACAGGTGGGCCGTTAGCCTGTACCAACATATTTGTATTACTCTTGAAGCGACTCTGCCAATCCCCCACAGTGCTTTGTTGCAAACTTTTTGTCTCTCTCATACTCCCATTCCAGCCCCTGACTCTTCCTTAGAGAGAAATAACCTGACTAGTTGGTCTGCCTGGAAGACTGCGAGCATAGAATACAAGAATCCTCAGTCTCTCTCCTCCTCACCTTGAAATCACTCTACCCTCAGCTTCCCTTTGCCCTTGTTTCAGAGGAAGACATATTTCCCTTTATTGCCAAGTCTCACTCAACCTTATCCCATGACTGGATCCTACTTTTTACAATTTAGCTATTATTTATCTCATCTCCCATTTCTCTGTTACCTCAAAGTCTTCTTGCCAATTGCTGTATATGCTCGGGTCTACCATACATTTAGAAAGCAAAATCTTTCCTTGACTTTATCACTACCTTAAATAACCAATTTTCTGTGACCCTTTTAGATATCTCAACTCATATATACTCTCTTTCTGTTTATTTATTTTCTTTTTTGCACGTGGGTTCTATTTCTCTCCTAACAACAACAATTTGCTCATAGATGACCAATGGAAATTGGCAAACCCAATGGCTGCCGCTCACATGGTCTCTGGGATGTCCTCAGTCTTGCTTCTTCTGTCTTTTTTAGCTTGTTTCTCCTCTATTTTCTAAACTTTCAGTGTGGCTTTACTCAAGGTTCTACCCTCAATTCTCCCTTCTCTCCCTCTGCTGTCAACAATTATATCTACTTTCTGGTTTCCAGATGCCATCACCATGTGAAGAACTCCTCAAATAAGCTCTATCCTCCCTTCCAAGCCCCACCCTACAATTCCAACGTTCAAGTGGGTCTTAGGTGAATAATACTGGTTATAATAACAGCTACAAGGTATTCAGCACCCACTAAGTTCCAGACACAGTATTAGGTTGTTCTTTTAAATTCTTACTTCATTTCCTCCACAACTCTACACATAGATAATATTTCACACTCTTTACAGATGAGAATATCAAGGCTTCAGGAGGTTAAATAACTTGCTCAAGATCATGTATTTTATGGCATAGTCATGGTACTTGGATCCTGATTCTGGAAAAAAAGGTTGGGCTAAGGGTTATAGGAGTAGAATGCTCATCCTAGTTTTGGCATTACCTGGGTAGGTGTTTTGAATGCATGTCTTAGCCTCATTGGGCCATTGTTCTCTTATGTGTAAAATGAAAGCAAAAGAGCTCACTGGTGTCACTAAATTTCCAAATTTTTACAATTTTAAGATTGTGCCATGTGTTTTTGGCACCTCAAATTCAACAAGATTTAAACAGTCACTTGATTACACGTGTTCAATTCTGTTGTACTCCACTTGGGCTTAATTAGCTCACAATTATGGACCAGTTCCTCCACAAAGTTTTCTTTCTTTGCTAGGTATAATATTTGCTGCACCAAGATAATTACTGCAAGAGAAATTGAAAAAAATTCAGTTGTCATTTTTTTTTATAGGGCAATCACTTCTCCAACTGCAAATAGTGAGTTTGGAACATTCTAAATAAGTTATCTTTAAAAGTGGTTCATTAGTGTGTTATTTATGATGATAGATGTTACCTAGACCTTTTGTGGTAATCATTTTATAATATATACAAATGCTGAGTCATTACATTGTTCACCTGAAACTAATGCAATGTTATATGTCAATTATATCTAAATAAAAGAACTAAATAAAATGAAATGGCATTTAAGAGAAATCTAATGGTTTAAAAAAATTTTACCTTTAAGTCAGTCTGTGAGATATCCTAGAAGATAAAGTGTTCATTAAAAAGCACATAAAATCATGCAGAACAAATCACTTCATAACCAATCAAGACCTACTAAATCAAGTGTTTGTGATTTTTAATAACGTCTACTATTTTTCTCTTCATAAAAATAATGCAAACTTTCTTAAAAACATGAAAATTGCAGATAAGAAAAAGAAATCATTCATAAATCTACATCTCAGAGATATCAACTACTAATATTTTTGTGTGTAATTGTCCAGGTTTTTTTCTAAACATGCTTTTTTAAAGAGTGAGATCCTACTCCAAATACTGTTTTTAATTGAATTTTTATTTTTAAAATAGATCTTGAACATTTTTCTATGATGTCATGTATTGTTTCTTTCAATCTCTTTCTTAAATGGATGCACAAGAATTTGGAGTCAGGATGTACCATAATGTATTTAACCTATCTCCTAACATTGGCTAAGCTATTCCAAATTTAACTCTTCAAAACAATGTTCATTGAAAGACATGAAAACAAACCATTGCACAAATCCTCGAATATTTGGGATAAATTCCTAAATATAGAATTGGAGTGTCAAAGAGTTTGCAAGTTTTAAAAATCTTTGGTATTATTGTTACCAAACTGCTTTCAAAAAGATTGCCCTTATGCACTGTCTACCACCAGATAGGAAATTGCTTGCTTTTCTCTACTTTCACCAATAGACCAAAACAAATAAACAAAACAAAATTCTGATTAAAACACACACACATAGAGGCATCTGGGTGGCTCAGTGGGTTAAGCCTCTGCCTTTGGCTCAGGTCATGGTCTCAGGGTCCTGGGATCGAGCCCCGCATCGGGCTCCCTGCTCAGTGGGGAGCCTGCTTCCCCTTCTCTCTGTCTGCCTCTCTGCCTACTTGTGATCTCTGTCTGTCAAACGAATAAATAAAATCTTAAAAATAAATAATACAGAGAGAGAGAGAGAGAGAGAGAGACCAAAATCCAAACCAGAAACCATAAAAGACTATGTTGATCACTGGAGAAATTATTTCTGTTGGGGAAAAATATTTCCTTATGATTCTATGTGAAACAGCAAGCAGCCACACTACATATGACAACAGTTAATAGAGAGAGGCCTTCAACACAGGAGGCAAGGACTGGTCCACACATTCTGCTAGAATAAAGCATTTCCTAAATTGTTAGAAGGCTGAGGCAAAGAAACTCTCTTGTGTCTCAACAAAACTCTTGGATTCATCACTGGAAAAATAATTCAGCAGCCCAGTTAATAGACTGAGCATCTCATCAATAATTTAGTTCTAAAGAGCCAAAAGGTTTATACTTTGATAATCTCAGTCTTCACTAAGAAGGAGACAAAATGAGGGGGTTTGAAATGTTCCTAAGAATTCAGTTTGAGTCCTAATGCTGTCACTTCCTATAGCTTTGTGACCTCTACTGAGTCACGAAAATGTCCAGAGCCTCAGTTTCTACTCCAGTGAAGTAAGGATGATGATATTACTTTGCATTCCTCACAGAGTTGTCACAAGATGAGAAACGTGAAAAAGATCTTTGCAAACAGTTGGGATTGAAGACTATAAAGTTAAATATGGTGGGATATTGAAATCCATAAATCTCACACAACTAACTTAAAAAGATATCCATGAGATTTCCTAGGGCCAAAATATCAGTCACATTTGAAAATTCCAAAGTCTGGAAAGGCTGTAGGGTCCATTTTTGCAAAATATTTTAATAATTACCAAGATCAAATAAGCTTAAGTTTTTCTGCTATCTGGAAAGCCTGACTTTCTTAATCTTGCCTTGGCAAACACGTATCACAACTTGAAAAATGTGTTGGCTCAAACCCACAGGACTCTTGCCCCAGAGCATACAATGTCTTACTTTCTTCCAGGTGCTTGGCCTAAAACGTCTGGGTCCCTTGATGTTTGTCACTTTTATCTTCTCCCACTCTATCAAATTAACTAAGAAAAATCCATCAATGAAGATATATATAAAGTTTTCTAAAAGTCTTACCCCTTTCAAAAAGGGGTGCCTGGGTGGCTCAGTTGGTTAAGCAGCTGCCTTTGACTCAAGTCATGATCTCGGCGTCCTAGGACCCCCTGCATCGGGCTACCTGCTCAGTGAGGAGTCTGCCTCTCCCACCCTCATCCCCTCCTCATGTGCACTCTCTTTCTCAAATAAATAAATAAATAAAATCTTTCTTTAATAAAGTCTCATCAAAACTATAGACTTTAACAAAGTCTCATCAAAACTGTAATCCCTCAAACTCAAAGGCAAAGCAAAGTTATAACTGAAATGGATGAGTAGGTATCTTGAGGTGCTAATCTTTATTCTGAATGATAATTTAATATGGGACTGGTTTACTATTTCACAAAACACAAAATGAATGTCCTTTATGAGTTTTCTTCTCTCATACTCAAATGAGATGATTGATGTTAGAATCACACACTTGTTGATTGAAAGTGGCTAGCTCTTTCTTATCTGTTATCAGGTTTTCCTATAAACAGCTGGATCTCCTGTTTACCTTGAGAACCTGAACAAGTACATATTAGCACACCAGAAGAACTATTTTCCATAACTTCTCAGTTGTTGATACCTCTTTAGTAAATGGTTGTGCTATCAAAAATACTGTCTGTGAGCCCTTTGGTTTCATGCAAGTTGAGAAAGAAGCCCAATTAATTTATCCAGTGTTTATTGTGTGCCAGTTACTCTTTCAGCCACAGGAGTATGGTGTTACTACAAAGAGGGTCCTTGCTGTCACAGCCTTTGCATTCTAGTGAGGAAGACTGATCATAAACAAGGAAGATCAATGATGCCACAAAGTGATGGGTCCTGTGATGGTCAAATATTATGTGTGCTCAGTTGTTCACTCAAACACTAGCTTCGATGTTGATATGAAGGTTAATATTGGGTTTTGTATTTTAAATTACATTTAAAGTCAGTTGATTTTGAGTAAAAGGGATTATGTTTGGTAAGATAGTTGGGATTCAATCAATTGAAGGCTTTAAGGGCAAAAACTGAGGTAACCCCGAGAAAAAGAATTTCCTCCTCAAGACTGTGACAGAAATCCTGCATAACTTTCCAGCCTGCTGACCTGCTCCACAGATTTCAAACTTGCCAACCCCTACAACTGCATGAAAAAATTCCTCAAAACAAATCTATACATGTTATATGTAGAAGGATCCTACTGGTTCTGCTTCTCTGGATAACATTTAGGGATGCATGGGCTATGAAGGTAATAAAAAGCAGGGGGAATGGAGAGATGACCTGGGAATGGGAGGGAGATAGAGTTTAGAGAGGTTGTCAAGACAGGGTTCCCTGGGGGAAATGATGTATTAGTAGAAGTGAGGGAGTGAGCCAGGCAAAGATACAGAGATAAGACCTTCTGGATTCAAGGACCAGTAAGCGAGAAAGTGCTGAGGAGGAACAAACCTCAGCTGTATTTGGAGAAAAGCAAGAAAGTGAGTCCAGTGAGGACACAGTAAATGGGGAGAGGAGTGATGGGCAGTGAGTTGAGGGAAAGGGGTAGAGGAAAATCACGTAGGGTCCTATAGATCATAAGTGTGATGAGAAACTATTGGAGGGTTTTGAGCAAGGAGACAATGTAGTCTTACAACACTGTGAAATAATCACCACTCTAGCTACTGGCTAGAGAACAGACTAACAGTGAGCCATGTTACAGCACAAAAAGAAGTCCTTCCAGGCCAGTGTGATGGTGGCTTGGATCAGGGTGAAGGAATGGAGATGCTGAGAAGTGTTCAGATTGGAGATGTATTTTGAAGGGAGAGCTAATATCACCTTATGCTTTTCTATCTCTTTTATAGGGTATGTGATAAAAAGAGCATCAAGGATGATTCCCAAGTTTTTAACCTAAGCATCTCAACAAAATGGTGCCATTAAAAAGATGGGGAAGCCTAAGACCAGGTAAGTTTTGGAGTGTGAGGGAAATCAAGAATTTTGTGTGACGTGACTCATTTGAGAGACATATTAGACATCCAAATGGAGACACTATGTAGGTGATTGGCTATCCCGGAGATTTGCTCAACTCAAAGTATTTTTTGTGAGTTTAAATTATGCAACTTCATTTTGCTTTCTGGGCACCAGCTATCCATCAGTGATCCGCAAGTTGGTATACTGACTGTAAATTGCTCTCAATAGACCCAACCTAAGAGTACGTTTGTGTAAAGATAGGTGTTCTCCTTGTTAGCTATTCAAATACTGAAACAAGTTGTGAAGGACAGTGATCAATTCTAATTGTAATTACTTTTTTGCCCAGGCCAGTGTTTCTGGGGCTTTCACATAGCCTTTGAATATGATAAAGGCTTTTGATAAGTGCAGTGATTATGAAAACAGTACAAGGTAAAAAGGAAAGAGGCAGTATCTATTACTTTGTTAATCACTGATAGATATAGGTAATACATACATACCTACCTGTAAGCAGGTGGTTCTGAAATCTAAATGAAGAGATACCAGGCCGAGATTCTCGGTGAATGTGGCCATAACTGATTCAAAAGGAAGTAAATTGTTAAGGTGCTATCCAAATGTTAATTTCAGCCATAAGCTGGAACCAGCTTCACTTGAGCAATAACTTCCTCCACAAATAGTAAGCGTAAGAAAATTCTCAGTAAAGCAAGCTGCCTCCCTAACTCACAGAGCTTTCAGATCTAGAAGAAGTTGAGCTTTCATCTAAAACATCACCACAAATGGTCCTTTACGTTCTTAGGAAGCAGGCCCCACATCGAGCCTTTCTGTTTCTTTCATCCCTGCTCTGGACAAAGGACCATAATCGGAGCTTGTCGCATGAAATCCAGCCAATTCCATCACACTTTGCAGGAGTCCAGAGCCACTCTCACTGCCGACGCCTTTGGAGCCACAGAGTGGTAGTCAGCCCGGCTGTTATGGATGCCCAACACATGGCAGACCTGAAAATAAATGTTATGAAAAAGGCCACAGGGCCATAATAGAGTTGTTATTAGAGTCGAGCTGAGTGCTGCAAAATGACAGAACATCCACTATCCAGAGAGGAACAGAAATTTCAGAGACTGTTTGGGGGGTGGACGACGGATGGAGCCGGCTGGTTCCAATTTCCATTTCTGTGCCAGCCACACAGAAGCTGAAAAAACAGAATGTATATTCCAGTGCCTTTAAAAACAATCCAAGCTATGAGCCTAGTTTCCAATCGGCGAAAGGGTGAGGAAGAAGCGATTTGGAAAGCTTTTCCATTCTGTCCTGTCTTTCTTTTATGGAACGGACTTCTACTTGGAAATCTGAGTCCCCGGTAAGGGAGAGGTCTTGCCTCAGCTGCTCGGACAGAGAGAGACTGGGGATTCATGGGTGCCCAAAACTTTAGGACTCAGATCCTGCAGAAATTATCACTATTCCTCTATTCTATTCTTTCTTTGTACGTGTTAATTTGGAAAGGAGTACGTGGGTTCAAGTTTTTCTTTCAGATTGATGAGACTCTGGCAAATGGCGCAAAATGTCTTCAGCCAAAACGTCTGGGAGACTCTGCAGAATGGCCTTTGAACTCAGTGTAACTTGCCGTCAGAGTATAGACAGGTTCTTCTGCTCTTGTTCGTAATTCAAGATCCAGTTTTCAACATAAGCTAAGGCAACACTGATGATCACCACACATTTTTCTGAATGTCTATCCAAATGTCTAATTGACCCACCAGTTTTGAAAAAGTTAATTTGCTGACCCTTCCTCCGGTGTCAGTCTTCATTCTGCCACCTTGACATGGTGTTGACTCCTTCCGGAAGCAGTGTTAAGAAGAGCGAAAATGTGTCAACAGGCTGTGTTGTGGGTGAATGTGCTACTCTGCAGGCATTAAACTTTTATGGATGTGTTTATGTATTATACATGTACAAGTCAGCAAGTCTGTATCAGAAATAATCTGCAGAAGCCATAAATTAATGCTCTATTATTAATATTTGTTTACATGTTCAACAAATGGCTCCACGTCCGTGGCCAAAATCCCCCTCCTCATGAGCTGCCGTGCACCATGGTGCCCTAGTGTCCAGCCCTCCCCAGGCTGAACCTGTGCTGTGTCCTTTCCAGAACTGAGCATCTCGATTTGCATAAAGATTCTCAGCCTTCTAAATTATCTTTGTTTCTGTGTGGAATTGTAAAGGTTGAGTAGTGAGGGCTTAAAGAATCCTCTTAAATAATTAACCGGAGTAAACAAAGTAACATCTTGAAGAGTGAGTTTTTGTCCCTCCCCTTGGGGGAAAAATAGCAAATTTCTTAAGATAATAGATTAGATAGATAGGGGCAGGCATTCCTGAAGAGTAGAAAAGGGTTGAAGGAACGGTACAGGTTTTTGGTTAGCTGCTTCTGGGGCCAGAAAGGATCGCATGTCTTCTTCATCAACCCGGCAAGAACAGCTACGAAGTGAAGATTTTAAAAAAACACATGGCAGGCTTGCTGTAGATGATAAAGATACACCATGAATGACATAAGGGCGCGGGAGCGTGAGTGCGTGCAGGCATGTGTGAGTGTGCGCGTGCTTGGATGCATAGGAGAAAATGGAGTAATCCTTCTCAAAAGTGTTTAATGAGAGAAAAAAAGAAGTTAAGACATAAGGGATTTTCTAAGGTATCAAGCTGTTCTGCCTACCAGCTGATGAAAAAACTACACATGATTTTCATGAAAGATGAAATTTAATCCTAAAAAGTGAAAATGGGAACATTTTCTGATGCCGTTAATAATTTAGTGAAAATACATATGTGCAGCTGAATTTTATTTTCCGGGGCTGAAGGGGAAATGTGGACTTCCGGAACAGGTTCATTTTTGCAGTCAGAAGTACAGCTGAATGAGGCAGCCCCAGACGAAAACCTAGAGCCCAAGGTTTTCTCCCTTCCTTTCCAGTGTGTGGATAACACTCTTGGGAATTTTGACTTTGCAGGGCAACCTCGCATGCTTTGAGCATTCAAGATGCACAGTGTACACAAATTCACTGTGGCATCTGTAAGTCCTTGTCGGGGCTAAATTTCTTAGCACGGTGGCTTCAAACTAACTGCCACCAATTGCCCTCCCTTATTTCCTGTTGATCCGAAGTTCAGACCCTAGCTAAACAAAATGATGCACTTTCCTCTACATATATCATTTACTTTTTTATTTCCCTACAGAAACGTATCTTTCCACCCCAAACATTACCTTCTTTAAAATTCTGCTCAAAACTCCTCTTTCTTCTCATTTATTGTACTAGCCCTTCAGGATTCATTCACTCACAAAACATTTTTGAGTGCTTACTGTATACAAGGCAAAAAATTTTTAAAAGGATAGGGGCACAAAGAAGAACAAGTTGCCCTTTCTACTCTCAAGGAAAATATGGTCTAATTGGGCAGAAGGACATGTATTTTGGCAAGTGCAATGATCGGCGGGGGGGGGGGGGGCACGGGCAGTGGGAAAGCTAACAGGGAAGTTTCCATAAAAGAGACAGTGTCAGGGGTGCCTGGGTGGCTCAGTGGGTTAAAGCCTCTGCCTTCAGCTAGGATCATGATCCCAGGGTCCTGGGATTGAGCCCCACATCGGGCTCTTTGCTCAGCAGGGAGCCTGCTTCCTCCTCTCTCTGCCTCTCTGCCTACTTGTGATCTCTCTCTCTCTGTCAAATAAATAAATAAAATCTTTTTTAAAAAAAAAAGAGAGAGACAGTGCCTGTAATGAATCTTAGAAGATGACTAGAAATTAGCCAGGCTGGGCATCCAAGGGGTGGAGGTTAGTGCAGAGACTGGAAACAGTATGACAGAAATGAGTTATCTTTGTAGCTTCTTTTCCCAGGTGTTGGTGGAAACAACACTTTTCTCTCTTTTCTCTTTTCTCCCCCTTCAGACTGACTTGCCCTCTAGATTATAGGCAGACCCTGGACATCTGAGGGAGGAATTAAGTGAGATAATGCACGTATCACAAAGGAGTAGGAGATGGCTTCTAGAATTCCCATTATTACAGTAGTCCTCCCTTATCCATGGATCTGCTTTCTGTGGTTTTAGTTACCCATGGTCAACTGTGGGTTGGAAACAGATGACCCTTCTTCTGACGTCACAACGCCTGTGACATTTCCTTCCATCATCTCAACATGTAGGCATTTTATCATCTCACAACATCACAAGAAGGGTGAGTGCAGTACAGTAAGATATTTTGAGAAAGATAGCAAGAGACCACATTTACCTAACTTTTGGTACAATATTTTGTTTTATTTTATTATTAGTTATTGTTGTTAATCCCTTATCGTGTTTGATTTGTAAGTCAAGCTTTAGCATGGGTAGGAACATAAAGGAAAAAACAGTATAGCTAGAGTTTGATACTATCTGTGGTTTCAGGCATCCACTGAGGGGTCTTGAAACATATCCATCCCTCCCCCAAGGAGTGCTACTGTATTTAAACCTGGTTTGCCTTTTATCTCCCTGAAGTACCATTAATGTGTTCTTTAAAGGAATATTCAAATCCTGCTGCTGGCTACCTTACTCCTGTTATCCCTCTGGTAGCAGGCAGGGCAGGAGGGGGCTACTGAAGCTAGAAGGAAGACTCAGTGAAGAAGGGAGAGAGCCCCATGGAATGAAACCAGAGTCCTCAAACTTGCATCTTGGAACAGCACTATGTTAATGTCACCAGGGTGCTGGTGTCACTTCCAGGGGAGCAATGGGCTATAGAAAAGCACAGCAGCCGGCTTCATTACTCCCTCCCCAGCAGAGCACCTCTAATAAATGCGCTGGGAGGGAAGTATATGTTGGGCAGGAAGAGGGAAGTCGTGGGTGTTCTTTGGTAACTGGTTTGGAACTCCATAGGGCCTTGCAGACTCCTGATGGATCCTGATCTACTGATTTAGGAACTCCAAATAAAATCTTTTACTTCTGTTGTAAGCGTTATCACCAGTAAATATAGGTTTTGTATTCTGGTTTAAATGTAAGGCCAAAAGACACATGAGATACGATTTTTTTAAGTAATGTGTTCTTGCAGTCTTTATTTCCTTTTAAGCGAATGGATCATCACCAAAATCGCAACATTAAAATGGGTGGTAAAATATATGCATATCATTTTTAATATAAATCCCTGCCTCTTGATCAGTTTCCACATTGCCTGCACATTTACATCAGATCTCAGAAGCCCACTGAAAATTAGCAAGAGAAAAAGTGTGAAAAGACAGAAATAGTATCCAATCCTTGCAGAATCTCTCATTTAGTAGAGTGGGGAAGCTGAGGGGAAGAAATAATAGTACTACTTGTTTTCTGCGTGGCCCCATGACTTTTTCAAATTATTTTCCACCTTTCATTTAGTTGTGACCTCCCAGCTGTTTCTGACAGATGGAAAAACAGAGACAGGTAGCAGCCAATCAAGTGACACCCAAGCCACACTTCCTAGAGCAGCTGCCTCCAGGCTCAGCCCTTGCTGTTCTCTGCCAAATCCCCTGCTTTCTTCACAATGAACGCAAGTTTCTGATCGCTCCTCAAAATAGCCAGCACATTTCTCACATTGGCTTTCTGACCAACGCCAGGAGCCCAGAAAAGCTCTAGGCAGAAGTCATGGATTCCTGCACCCACTGGGACCAAGGGGATGGAAAGAGGGAAGGGGAGTCGGGTGAAGACGCCATGAAAAGATGGGAACCCAAGAGAGAGCATGTCCTTCTGAAAGGGTTCTGCTGGAGGGGGCAGGCAGAGGCACCAGAGTTGACAGTACACCTAACATCTCTTCCTAAATCCCCTAGCAGAGTTCTCACCGTGGTAGCTGGAAATCAACCACTCGTACCACAGAGATGGTAAGCACTCCCTGTCGGGGCTTCTATCCCTCCCCTGCCCCAAGAGAGGTGGTTATTAAATATTTACCCGCAAGAAACCACTCCAACTCCATTTTTACCAATGGTTTATGAGGCAAACAGAACTCATGTGTTCCTGTATCCAGCTCTGAGTGTAGATCTCCGCTGTAGGCCTTCGGCTGTCATCGACAATGAGCCAGACTTGTTATGTCCCTCCTTCCTTTTCTCGCTTTCTTCTTGCCTCTCTCTTTGCTGTCTGACTTCTGAAGGAAAAGACCCATAAGGTGGTGGAAAAGAGGTAGAGGAAAGAGGACAACTTGCCAACAGGTGTCTAAGTAACTCCAGGCTCAGAGTTACCTTCTTTCAGTTGCAACTCTTCAGCCCACCTCTATCGTTAACACCTGTGAAATTGTTCCATAAAACAATCCCACAAGCCCTGTTCTGTCTCTCGAATGTGTACTCTGTTACATTTCTTGTCAATGAGGTGGCACATAATTCATTTAGAAGGCCATGTGAAGTGTTCGTGAATAACAGATTAAGATTTAGTTCGAACGTTCCTGGTGGGGTCTTGGTGTGCTTACCGAGTTTATGGATCTCTTTCATGGGAATGCACTTTACAAAGTTGCATTTTGAGTTGTTTATTCAGTGACTATAGGTATCCATTATATTTTTGTCACTGCTGTAGACATGAATGAAAAGGAGGAAAATTATCACTGGAAAAAGCTATTTCAGATTTCTGCAAGTTGAAGTACTGTGTTAAAAAAGAAAATGAAATAATACGTCCAACACTAGACACTTTGTTGGATAAAATAAAATAATCTTAAGTATCACTTTTTTTTTCTCTTCACCCAGCAATTTTTAGCCAACATTGGAAAAGCTCAATAAGTAAAACCCGTGAACTATCCAAAAAAAGGTTCTTAAACTGGGGTTCGCAGACCTTAATAGGTTCATGAATAGAATCCAGGATGTCTGTGAACTTGAATGTGAAGACAATTACATTATTTTCACTCATTTCCAATTGGAATTGAGCATATCCTTCAACTTATATAGGGCAATAACCTATAGTAATCTTAGCAGTACTTGTCTCTTCTTAGCCCCCCAAAATCACAGATACTTTCCTATCAAATTAAAATTGTTACAGATATCTGAAAACAGTGTTTATATTCTCACTTCTTCAAAATGACAGTAATTATTAGATCTGTTATATTTTGTCTTCTAAAAGCACATATTACTACATCACACATATGACTATATATTTTGATAACTATAATTCCATATAATTGGTTTTCTTTGTAATCTCTATGCATTTTATTTTACGAATTTAAAAATATTAACCTGAGAGGGGGTCTGTAGTCTTCACCAGATTGCCAAAGGGATAGGAAACCAGGCACCAAAAACCTTAAGAGCCACTGTTTTAAAATTGGCCCCAAATTTCTCTTATTTGCTCACTTGACACAATCTACAAATGGGCACCTTCAGTATGTGCTGTAATGTTCTAAGCTCTAGGGATATAAGAACAAACAAAACAGTATTCCTACCTCCAAAAACCTTATATTCTAGAGAGGCAGCTTGATTTGTTTTCCCAAGTACAGTAATTTCTTAATCATGCAGTCCCAAAAGCCAACAATAGAAATTCACAATTAGCTAGAGCCTTGCTACTCAAAATCTGGTGTGCAGAACAGCAACTTTGACATTGCCTAGGAACTTGTCCGAAATGCAGAATTTCCAGACCCATCCCAGAATCTGCATTTTAATAATATTCTAAGGAACTGGAGAGCTTGAGAAGTGCTGGCTTAGCTTTTAGACCCCATTACTACCACCCTTACGAGGCGGCGCTGTTCCCCATCTGCCCTTAATATCTTAGAACAATGATGAAAGTCCCAAGCCATTAGGAGGCCACTGATAACATCTCGAGCAAACTGATTTTTCCAAAGCTCATGAAAGAAAGGGTGGCTCTTGAGAATTCTATTTCTAGCAGCACAGAAGAGTAAAAATTCAAACTGGAAAAAAAAAAAGTCACGATTGAAAATCTTCTCACATTTTCTCATGCTTAATTTGGTCATTCCTTTGTATGAAATAAAACAAGCTCATGTTGTTTAGTGTTACCTCAATGGAGTGAAATTGGCTACACCGTTCTTTCACTCAAAGCACTATTCATAGATTTCTATTCTCAACCACGTTATTTATACGCTGCCTAAAAGTAGGTTTCACAGTTATTTAGAATCATGCAGCACCAACAGAGAACTTCTTTAATTTTGATCTGAAGAGTGAAATGCATTTGAATTTCCTAATATAATATTTGGGAGAACCCCACAGTGTGGAGATTGAGTGGAGAACATCCTATGTAAGAGAAGATATTAGAGCCTGGGGATTGCTTAAGAGCTTAAAGTTGATCAAACTCAATGTATGGTGGAAGCTTCTGAAATTTATGCAAATTAGTACTGTGGTTTGATAACAATCCCATAATGGTCTGGGAGCAGTGTTCTCTACTCACTGCAGTCTCCGATCCTGTCTTTATCTAATATTCTGGCTTTTTCATCACGCATTTTTGCCATTAATTTTTAATTTTTAAAATATTGTATGAAAATATTTTTTATCTTGATTGTGGGCTTTAGGGTCTCTCTTAAATTGTGCACGCAGGGTCCTAGTCCCTACCTTGCTGGACATGAAAGATCAGAGGTGAGGAAATAATTACAGTTGGGATAAATTTTTACAAATAACAAAAGTTTTGATTCTTACCAAGCAATCATTTTACTCTTCAATGTTCTAGGTGGCATTAGAATTACTTTTTAAAGCAATCATAATATTTGTGTCATAGTGTATTCATACGCCACTCATATCACTGAGATCTGTTGTTTTCAGCACCTTTATAGTCAAAAAACTTCCTTTTAATTAGTAGGTAAACTGAGGCTTGGATCATTAACTCATAAATTCATGTTTGCTCCAAACTATTCCCAAGTAAAATGTTTACCAAAAGATAACCCCACAGTAATTTAAGAAACAGTGTTTTATGTTTGAACATTGTGTGAAATGCTATTGTCATCACGTTAATCACCACGAAAGCTAGGGCTAATAAATGGCATAGATGAATTGGAAAATTTGATCTTTACTTGGATTTCAGTTAATGAAATTATATGGAATCAAAGACAGCCCCTCGCTATGGCGATTTAATGTTAACAACTTTTGTAATAGTCTCAAAGGGCATTGTTAAGAGCAACTCTCCAAATTGCCTGATGAAAAATTGCATTAAACCAGTATTTTTGCAAACAAAATGTAACATCGAATAGAAAGGGATACATGATAGGAAAAATAAAAAATAAAGTTCAGTCCTATCATCCCATAAAGCCACAAATAATCCCCAGAATCTCTGGTGGCACATAGCTGACTAAAAGGAGTCTGGTGCTATATCAATAATTCCTTAAAAGACAGGAGATAAGTAAATAAGATACTGTGACGAAATCCTCCACTTGCTGTTGTATTCAGCTTTGTTTGGTTTTAAGAAGCAGAGCCCGATTCAAACTGGTTCTAGAGAAGAGAGGTTTATTTTAAGGATGAATAGGAAGCAATACAGAGACAGAACATAATGGAATGTGGCTGGTTCTAACTGGGGTGCGCTACAGGTGCAAAATACACTGTGGATTTCAAAGAGTCAGTGTTAAAAAAAAAGAAGGTAAGTTTTATAGTGATGAAATGTTTTATAGTGATCAGTTTTATAGTGATGAAATGTTGATATGGTAATATTTTGGATATATTGGCTTAAATAAAATATATTTTTCAAAATAATTTCACTTACTTCTTCTACCTTTTCAGAATGTGGCTACGAGAAAATGGAAAATTATACAGGTGGCTCACATTTGTGCTTCATGTTCTGTATCTGTTGGACAGCACAGCTCTAGAGATGTTGGTGTTGCAGTTTAAGTTGGGGGGGATTCCCATTGTACAAAACAGGATGGCAGCAGAGACTGTGAGTGGTGCAGTTCCCATTTGTATATAAACAAATATGTATATATTTGTACATATATATGTATCTCTATATATGCACATATATACATGTATGTATGTATGTATGTATGTATGTGTGTATGTATGTGTTTGAGAGAGAGAGAGCACAAGCTGGGGGTTGGGGGAGTGGAGAGGGACAAGCAGACTCCCCACTGAGCACAGAGCCCAGTAACAGGGCTGATCTCCTTACCGTAAGAAGAAATGAAGTCAAGAGTCCCAGGCTCAACCTACTGAGCCACCCAGATGCCCTGGGGCACTTCCCTCTTGAAGTGAGCACTGGCTTGATGGATAAAGCTTTCTGTAGACCCACTAATAAGCAAGAGAAATCAATAAGGAAAGAAATCCTCTAGCTACCTACCACCAGTCAGGTGGATGAGGCATCTGCTTCCTCATTCCGTTTCCTTCCTTTCCTTTCTCTGCTTTCCTCCCTTTCTTCTTACTCCACCTTCCCCTTCTCTCCTTCCTCCTTCCTTCCTTCCTGTCTTTATTTTTTTTTTAAGGAAAAGAGAAAAAGCCTTGATATCTTGAATGGGTCCAACAGAAAAGCAAGTGATGATTAACCACTTATTATATAATACTTACCAGAAAATCTTCAAGTGAAACAAATAGAATTTTGAATTCAGCCTTTAGTAAGACAAAAGCTGAAGAGGAAGTCCTAATTGTCTCCTAGGGATGGCAATAGCTTGCTTGCCCTGAAGAGCCTCCTGCCCACACTTTACTGAATTGTTCCTGCTCCTGGGCTCCACAGGCGAGCCCAGGAGGTGATTCTTAAAGCTTTGTGGAGACCATCGTTTATGTGTATGTCAAACAGATTGCATTTGTAACATTTAATGCCCACAATAACAATAATAAAACATGCTGGCGTGTGCTCTCCATGTAAACACTTTCTTCTGAAGATAGAACCAGTGAAATGTTTTAGGAACTTTGACATTTATGCCTGTATTTATAATCTTTTTTTGGATCATTTCCTCACAGAGTCACATGTTTGTATATTTTAAATTCTCTGGAGAAATAAAAATGTTTAAACATAAAATAATGATATGATATGCATTTTATGAGCCCCTGCTCACCATCTAGGCATGAAAAAAGAAGAATTGAATGGTGAATCCTGAGAAGGGTTTCTATATGAGTCTTAAGTTTCCTAAAAATGTGCTATATGTCAAGGTGATCAAAAAGAGAATGGGGAAGTATATATTCAAATCTGACAGAGGCTTTTATTTGCTTGAAGCTAGACTACCCTCAAAGTGGGAAACCAGACATTTACCCAGTGGGGAATACACAGGGTGGAGAATTCTCTGGGCAGAGATGCGTTTTTGTAATTTCTAAGAAGGGAAAGGACACCAAGGAATTTTACTACCACTCTATATTCCTATGTCAAATTTACCTACTGTTTATTTTTTGATACCTACAGTTTATTTTTTGAAAATTTCTGGCCTATATGACAGCAGCCCAAGATTTATCCTTCATGTCAATAGAAAAGGGAAATACTGTGATTATTCAAACAAATCCCTTATTAACAAGCAAATCCTTTATTAATAAATAAATCCTTTTAGCTAAAGCAATGAAGTTCACTTTTACTAAACACTTAATTTGGTATATACCAAATATCTCACACGTGTTCATATATTAAACAGTCAGAACAAGTCTCAACAGCAAGCGATGATATTCAAACCAGGAGATCTGACACTTAAAGCTGTTCCTACTCCAATATGCCAATCTTCCTGAGTGAGACAGTACAGAGATTTTCAAACATATCTTCACATTTTTTGCTATTACTCCTAAGGAAAGATGATCTATAAGTATTCTTGAATACATTATCTGCAACTGTTGCCCTTGAATCTGAACTAGGCTCAGGGAGTGGTGGACAAATACAGTGGCACAAGAGACTCTGTTGGCTTGAGATTCTAGGCTGTAGAAGAAGGGTTTTCAGCATCCAACTTGTTCATTCGAGACACTCATCTTTGGAGCCCTGAATGGCTGTGTAAGACTCATTAGGTAGCCATGTTGTGAGGAAGCTCAGACTAGTTTTAGAGCGATTTCTTATGCAACTCGAACAGATTTTAAGATCAGCTGAGGGTTAAGGGTTCAATAAATATGAAGACTTCCCTCATTATTATTATTTTTAAAAGGCCAATTCCTATCCATGTTTCTTTTTTTTTCATTTTTTTATACACAAATAAGAGTTATGGCTAATACATGTCAAACTTTATTCTGTGGACTTTTAAATGTATTGATGCATGAAATGTTCACCATAGTTCTCTGAGGTAGGTGTTATTATTACCTCTAACTTTACATATAAAACAACTTAGGCACAGAGAGGCGAAGTGTTTACCCAAGGTCAGTCAGCATTAAATGGAAGAATCAGGCTTTGATCTTCAGGTTCCAGAGTCTGTGTTTTGAACTACTTCTTTTGCCATAAATAAATCTTCAACTTAAAAAGATGACATTTTTAGGGGTGCCTGGGTGGCTCAGTGGGTTAAAGCCTCTGCCTTCGACTCAGGTCATGATCCCAGGGTCCTAGGATCGAGTCCTGCATCAGGCTCTCTGCTCGGCAGGGAGCCTGCTTCCTCCTCTCTCTCTGCTTGCCTCTCTGCCTACTTGTGATCTCTGTCTGTCAAATAAATAAATAAAAACTTTTAAAAAAAAAAAGATGACATTTTTAAAGGATTAATAAAAAATAAACATTTCCCTTCTCTGGAGGTTTCTTTACCATACCATAATTTCTTTACCATTCTTTCCACTGAGAGGTGGGACCTATATCCCCTCGCCTTGATTTGGTGTGGACTTGAGAAGTCTTCAACCAATAGAGTACAGTGGAGGTGTGCCTGACAAGGTTAAGTCATAATAGGTCTCACGCCTTCTACTTTTTTCACTAGAATATTTGCTCTTGGAGCTCTAAGCCATGTAACACCTCTAAGCACTCTGAAGCCACCATGCAACAAGGAAACCCTAGCCACATGGAGAAGTCATCAGTGACTGCTCCAGCTGACAGTCCCAGCTGAACAGGCTTTGAGCCATCCTAACCTGGATACTAGTATGTGAGTAAGAAGTCTCCAGATGATCCAATCCCAGTCTTTTGAAATAGCCTCAGCCCTCTGAGTCTGCCCATCTGAGGCTTCAGCTATCTTAGAGCAGACGTAAGCTATCTCTGTTGTTCTCTGTCTCAATTCACAATCCACAGAATCAGAGAAAATAATAAAATGGTGGTTGTTTTGTGCCCCTGATTTTGAGGGGTTTGTTACACAGAAAAGGATAACTGAGATCCCCTTCTTCACCAACAACTTCTTTACTCTATCTCTACAAATTCACATGAGAAATACTTTGCTGCTTCATTTTCAAGCCCCTTTTCCTATACTTTTAAGCATATGTACATATTCAATTTTAAACCATAACAGGACTATTATATTTAAATTGTTCACACATTTGCTTTTTCACATTCATTGACTCAAGAGATTTTTAACTGAGACCCTTCCACATGCCAAGCATTGTTGAAGATGATAAGGATACAAGATGAACAAAACAAAGTCCTCAAGTTCTTGGAACTTATGTTTATGTAGTCATGTCTTGCTTTATATCTCCATATATACAAGTCAATATAATTCCTTTTTTCTGCCCACAAAGTATTCTTTTCTTCTACCCACATACATTATATAGTAGTAGAGTGATTCGTTTTGTCAGATACATAAGATGCTTCCAACATTTGGTTATTATGAACAATGTATTTTCTTTCAGTGAAAGCCCAAAAATTATAACTGGGGGGATTGCATATTTACTTCTGATATTGACAAACTGTCTTCATCATTTTATACCCCCATCAACAACACAGGAGAGTGTCTCTTTCCTAATCCTCACCAATACTTGAGTTAGTGTTCTGGGAGCAAACTCTCTCTCTCTCCCTTTTATTTTTTAATTTTTTAAATTTAATTTTATTTTTTCAGTGTTCTAAGATTCATTTTTATCCAAGATTTCATTTATTTATTTGAAAGAGAGCATGCAGTAAATGGGGATCTGAAATTTTTTTTAAGATTTTATTTATTTATTTGTCTGGCAGAGAGAACACAAGTAGGGAGGAGGGACAGAAGATGAGGGAGAAGCAGACTCCTTGCTGAGCAGGGAGCCCATTGTGGGACTTGATCCCGGGACTCTGGGATTATGACCTGAGCCAAAGGCAGATGCCTAACCAACTGAGCCACCCAGGTGCCCAAAACTCTCTCATTTTAATTCCCATGTCCTCAATTAATAATGAAGTTAACCATTTTTTGGGGCTAATTATAATTCTTTTTCAGTAAATTTTTATTCTTCTCCTTTGCCCATTTTAAAAATTGGTTGTTTCTGTTCCTTTACTATTTAAAGGTACTCCTATTTTTGTCAGGTTATGAATCCTCTATTAAATATGGTGCAAGAACAGTTTGAATCAAAACTGGCTATAAAGCTTCATATTGTTTTTTGTCATACAGACAATTTTGATTTTGATGTGGGCAAATCTGTCCATCTGTTACTTCATGTCTTTTGGATTTTATATCTTACTTATGAAGGCTTCCATGCCAAAGTTATAAAAATATTATTTTTGTCCTCTGTATTTTTAAATGTTTAATAAATTCACAGTTTTTTAATGTGTACAGACTTTCCTCTTAGTTAATGGTGTGGGGTAGGCATCTAGATTTCCTTTTTGATCTATTGACTGATTTGGGTTCTGACTAATATTGCACTTTTTAGTTACTAGAGATTATAGTTCGTTTTCACATACCACAGGGCAAGTTGCTCCTCATTGTCTGCTTTAAAAAAAAAAATCTTGTCTTTTATTTTTAATTCCAAAATTTGGAAGTGTTTTGTAGAGTTCCTTTCAAAAAAAAATTCATATGAGATTTTTAATTAAGATTTAATTGAATTTATAGATAAATTATAGGGAAACTGTATTTTTACAATCCAAGAACATGGTTTCCTCTTCATTTATTCAAGTTTTCCATGAAGTTTTATAATATTTTTCATCTAGTTCTGAGCAGATTTCTCTCGGTTTCGCTACTAAGACTTTGTTATGTTACAGTTGTGATTGGGAAGATTATTAAAGTTTTACTTGGTTATTTCTGGAAAAGGAAAAAAACCCTGATGATTGTATGTTGATCTTGGAATCAATCTTTTATCAGTTGTCACTGGACCCTCTTCCAGTTCCTGAGCATTAGATGGTATCATCGGTGGATAATGACTGTTTTGTCTCTTTGCTCTCCCAAATTCATAGTATTTAAAAATTTTTTTCTCTTTATTGATTCACTAAGACTTCCAGTAAGGTTTTGACAAGTCAAGGTAAACACAATTATTTTGCTCCTGAATCTAGTCTTTCATTATCAGGTATAACAACTTGCTGTGTGTTTCTAGTAGAAACTTTAGTAAGCTAAAAGGGCTCATTCCACCTCAGAGTTGGATGAAAAGGGAATATTGAATTTTATCAAAATTTGGGGGGGCATCTGTTAAGATATTATGTGATTTTCTCCTTTAATCTGTTATTGTAGCAAAATAAAAAAAAAAACTTAATGTTCATTAATTCAATCAAGATGTATTTATTGAGCAACTATCATATGCCAAGAACTATGATAAATACCAGGAATGTAAACAAGAGCAAGACAGACAAGTTTTCTGCCCTGAAATTGATCAATCTTTGCATTCCTTGAATAAACCTTATTCATTCTAGATGTGTTACTCCTTTAATATGCTCCTCGACTTGATTTGATATTGTTCTGCTTAGGATTTTTGCATCTACATTCATGAGTGGAACTAGTTTATGTAGCTCTGAGCCCCATTCAAAACTGATAGCTTTACAAGTTCTCAGCAAACAAACTGGAGCAAAGTAGTGTTTCTTTCCATTTATTCAAGTCTTCTTTTAAATCTGTAATAAATTTTGTAGTTTTCTTCCTGTGAGTCTTAAACATTTCATATTAAATATATTCCTAGGTAATTTATTCATTTCATTATGAGTGGGATGTTTAAATGAAAACTTCAAGTTAACTTCAAGTTAATTATTGCTTCTATACATAAAACCAATTGATTTTTGTATATTTGGTTTGTGACTGGTCGCTTAGACAAAATCTCTTATTAAGAATATTCATTTTCTTGTTTCTTAAGAATATTCATTTTCTTCTTTCTTGTTTTTGATACTTCTGCAGAGACAACCATAACATCAGTAAATAATAATATTTTTCCTCTTTCTCTTCAATAACTAAACTTTTGTCCTTTGATCTTATCTTGTGGGTTAGATATTGCAGAACAGTGTTGAATAATATTTATAATAAAAAATCTTTGTATTTTTTCTTTTTTTAAAGTGAATATTCCTAGAGGTTATTATTAGGTACCATGTACTGAGATGAATAATCCATACCAAGTTGAAAATGAAGACTTCATTCCTATTTCAGTCCTAGTTATCAGGTGCTTTTACTAAAAATGGACGTTGCATTTTTTCCAATTACTTTTTGGCATACTTGGAGATAATAACTTCATTTTTCTTCTATGACATATCAATGTGAAAAATTATATTAATGAATTTATAATATTGAATTATCTCTGCATTATTGAAACAAAACCTACTAGGGGTTTCTTTCCATTATTTCATAAACAGCTGGATAAATTTAGTATTGCATTTTAGATTTTGGCATCTAAATCTGAATATTTATGAGACTGTTATGTTTTCTCTTTTGTGTTAGTTTGAAAAGTTTTTAAGAGTTGGAATTTTGTATTTGAATTGGGATTTTCTTCCCCACATATTTTAACATCCTTGAAGAGTTAACAAGGTAAGAAAATTATTTGTTCTTTAAATTTTGAAATAACTTTCTTTTAAACCCTCTAACAGGTAAATGTTTACATTTGTTTTTCAATTCTGTCTTCAGAATGTTTCCTGCCTTTCTTGCAATTACTATTTGTATTTCATATGAATGGAAATGATTCATTATATCAAGATTTTCAAATGTTTTTGTACCTAAGATGACACTTCCTTTCTTATTCCTAATTTTTCCTCAACTCTGATTTTTTACTTGATTAGAATAAATAGAGGTTTGTATATTTTATGCTTTTTGTTCTATTTGTTGCTTGTTTTATTCCCCAAAGAACCACTCTAAGATTTATTTATCTATTCTATTTCCTTTTGTTTGCTAAATTTTAATTTCTGGCTTCATCTTTAATAATTTCTTCTTTTTTCTTTAGATTTGCTTTGTTTTGCTCTTAGCTTCTCAAGTTAATGGCTTAATTCATTTGTTTCTTTTATTATTTAAAAATAATACAAATATAGTTTGTGAATTTGCCCAATTATGGCTTTTCAAAAAATATTTATTTATTTATTTTAGAGAGAGAGAACATGTGAGAAGAGGGGGAGGGGCAAAGAGAGAGGGAGAGAGAGAGCTTAATGCACGGCTCAACCTCACAACCTTGAGATCATCATCTGAGCAGAAACCAAGAGTCAGAAGCTCAGCCAGCTGAGCCACCCAGGCACCCCAGTGAATTTGCCCAAGTATGGCTGTGGTTGAATACCATAGGTTTAAATATGTAGTATTTTTGTAATTGTGATTTTCTAAGTATTTTGTAATTATACTTTTTTAAAGAGTGCATTTTTTTTCAAATTTTTATTTAAATTCAGTTAGTTAACATATAGTATAATACTGGTTTCAGGAGTAGAATTTAGTCACTCATCACTTACATGTAACACCCAGTGCTCAACACAAGTGTCCTCCTTAATACCCATTGCCCATTTAGCTCATGCCCTGGCCTCTTCCCCTCTATCCACCCTCAGTTAGTTCTCTATAGTTAAGAATGTCTTGTGGTTTACCCTAATGTTTAGAGCGGCAAATCAGAAAGGGATATAAACCATAAGAGACTCTTAACTATAGGAAACAAACTGAGGGTTGTTGGAGGGGAGGGGGATGGGGGGATGGAGTAACTGGGTGATGGGCATTAAGGAGGTCACGTGATGTAATGAGCACTGGGTGTTACATGCAACTGATGTATCACTGAACTCTACCTCTGAAACTAATCATGCACTGTGTGTTAGTTAATCATTCAAATACAATAAAAATTTAAAAAGCATTTAAAAAAAGAATCTCTTGTGGTTTGCTTCCCCCATTCTTTCTTTTTTCCCCTTTTCCTATGTTTATCTGTTCTGTTTCTTAAATTCCATGTATGAATGAAGTTATATGGTATTTCTCTTTCTCTGACTTATTTTACTTAGTATAATACACTCTATCTCCATGCACATAATTGTGAATGGCAAGATTTCATTCTTTTTGATGGCCGAAATAATTACACTTTTAATCTATTTGATCCAGAGTTACATAGAAGAATATTGTTTTGTTTTGCCGTCATCTAAGGCTTAAGAAATCTTTGTAAAAAGTATTGTTGTTCGACCATTAATTTTGTGGCATTTTGATCAAAAATATGGTCTGTATTGGTCTGCTTTTTAGAAAATTCTGATGCTTTCTTAAATTCTGATGCTTTCTTTTTGTGATCCAGTACATATGAAATTTTAAGTGTTTCTCAAATATTTAACAAAGAGAGTATAACATTGATTTGAGGTTATTAAGTTTCCTTGTGTATTTTCAAATCAACTCAATTGACTATATTATCAGATCCTTTATTTCCTTGTTTATTGTCTGCTTTAACTCTGGAGAGCAGAACAAAGATTCATTTTCTTACTAACCATCCATTTTAGTCAATTTCTCTTTCTACTTCTAGTTAGTTCTAGTGTTTGCTTTATGCTTATTACATACTCTCTTATTTGGCACATGAAAGTTGAATCCTCCTATATTTTTATGTGGGATCCTCTTACCACCACCAACAAACGATTGCATGTGAAATACTTACATTCTTTCCTTGAAAATCTGTTTCATTTTCTATGATTGTAATTCCAACCAGTTGGTGGGGAGAGTCATTAATATTATTTTAATGTAATCTTATACTTTGAGTTTTCCTGAGTTGCTCTTTCTGATGTATCTTTGGTAGGCAACTATTGACGATTATGATCTAATCTTTGCCATTTACTATGCTAAAGTAGTGTTTGCCATGAATTATATGTCTGTGCTTACTCAAATCAACACATTTTATTGTTTCAGTTTCTTTACTATTTCTTTTGATATTTATCTTTGACTCTCTCCTACATGTTTTCTTTTCTCTTTTCTCTCTTCTAATATAAAAACAGATATGCTACTTTTAATTTTTCTAAAGATTGTCTTTTAAAGATAAAAAGTTCTACTTCTCTGTCCATGTCAAAGGGAATAAATCAATGTCTATCACTTTCCCCTTATGCACATAGAAATGCTAGCAATTTCTTTTTCTACATCTCCTCCCCTGCCTGCAAATTTAGTCCCAACTTTTTATTTGTTAAGTGGAATTACAGTAGTCCTCCCTCACTCATAGTTTCACTTTCTGTGGTTTTCGTTACCCGTGGTCAACCATGGTCTGGAAGGTGATGATCCGCTTTCTAATGAATCATCAGAAGGTCAGCCGTAGCCTAACCTTATGTCACAATGCCTTCATTCCCCTCATTTCATCTCATCATGTAGGCATTTTATCATCTCACTTCATCACAAGGCAAAGAAGGTAAGTATAATAAAGGAAGATATTTTGAGAGACCACATTCACATAATTTTTATTACAATATATGATTATAATTGTTCTATTTCATTATTATTATTATTGTTACTTTCCCTCTGTGCCGAATTTATAAATTAAGCTTATCATAGATGTGTCTGTATAGGAAAAAACATATAGAGTTTGGTACTGTCTGTGGTTTCAGACATTCAGACATCTTGGAATATATGCCCACAGATAATGAGGAAGTACTGTATGTACATGTTATAGCTTCTTTTTCAGGATTATTGATGAAGTTTGCAATCTCTGTTGTAGCTATAGTGTATTGCACCAATTTATACTTGGTTCCTCACTAAAATATTTCAGTATTTACTGCCAGGCCTTTTAACAATGTAGGTCTTCCTAAAAAAAAAAAAAAAAGTTTATTTATTTTATTTTAGATTGGGAGAGACAGACAGAAAAAGACAGAGAGCAAGAGAGAGTATGAGCCAAGGGAGGGACAGAGAGAGAGAGGGCCCCAAGTAGACTCCCTGCTGAGTATGAAGTCTGACAGAGGGCTCGATCCCAGGACCCTGAAATCATGACGCAAGTGGAAACCAGGATTCAGACGTGCAACCCACTGAGCCATCCAGGGGCCTCCAAATACATCTTCCTTGTATAAGAGGTTTTTAAAACTGAGCTCATTTTATGGTTGTCTGGGAAAGCTTTAATTTTTTTTTTTTTCCATGAAGAACCTGATTGATTTAGTTTTTGACATTTGGTATCAGAGAATGATATTTTCCCCCCTTAAAATGTGAATGATAATATGCCTTGATTTAGCATTCTAAGATCTTAGTCTTGTCCCTGAATTGGGCCTCCAAAGATGTGCTCCATTAACTTCTGGTCCTGATTTTTTCTCCTTATGGTTAACTTGTTTATTGTATTTATTTTATTTTGTTTTGTTTTTTCTTATATTCAGAATTTTATTTTGAAAAATTAGAACTCCAAATTTCCATAAGAACTGGTCTCTTTATATAAATTTTGTCTAATACTCATCAAGCTCATTTGACCTGAATATTGATTTCTTAAATGCACAAAGTTATTGTCTATAAGCTCCAGAATCTTCCCTATTTTTTCTATTTGTTTGGGCACCTTCTTTGTGGATATTAGTTTTCTTCATGTGGATTTCAGTAGGATTTATCTTGTCTTTCTCAATATTTTTATTTCCTATTCACTTTCTTTTAATTCTGGAAAAGTGTTTCAAATTTGTTTCCTATATTACTGATTCATTATAAGTATTGTCAATTAAATACTTTATTGGTTCTAATGTATTTTCAATTTTCATGTTGTTTTACAACATTTTCTCTTCTTTTATCTTGCTTTCCCTATATTCTAGTTTCTCAACCAGTTTTCTACATACCTCAAGATGGTTTTTGCTCTCATTTTTCATCTCCTGCTTCATGGGGTCCTTGAATGTTATTTAGATCACAAAGCATATGCTGTTTAAAATTTATTCCCATTTCCTGTAGTAAATCTTTTTCAAAAGTATGCTCTTCCTCTGCCTCTTGAGTGCTATATTTTCATTTCTTAAAGTTACAGAATTTTTCATATGCTTCATAATGAGGTTTTATTTTGCCTGTTTATTCATCCTTGAATGATGACTATTTTATCTGGCCTATTATTTCTCTGCAAAACAGAGTGAATAGATTTCTCTAGGATCCCATTATACTTTACTTGGTTTTTGTTCTAATCCTCTCTTAGATCTTAGGTTATATGGCATTTACCCTTTCATTGATTCAACATCATGATGAAGGATTTATCCCAACTTTACATGAGATGAGGTCATAGCTTTCTCTGTGTATGGCAGAGCCATTGTGCCAAGGACCTGATCTGGAATGGCCTGGCCTCATTCCTTTTGCTATCAAAAAAAAAAAAAAAAAAACAGACTAAAAAAGACCCTTTTGGCTTTATGGAGAATCCTCCATCCCATAATCCAACTGCTAGCCACATGGTATAGCCACAAGTGCCTGGCCTCAAGCTATCACTGCCCTCAGGTTCTGTAGGACCTGCAAGGGGGAAATTTCCTGCTAGCCCCACAACCAGTTGTGCCCTCCCACCATAGACTTATATTTCAGGGTGTTATTAAAATGTCTTCAGAGTTTCCTTCACTTTTTTCTTCTCAAGGCCTTATCACTTTCTCAAGAAATGAGGAGGACAATGTCTTTCAGAATAGGATTACATTTGTAAAAAACTGACCTGACATTCTTGCATGCAAAAGGTATTCTCTAGCTTCCAATAACTGATGCAAGGATCCCCAGTTCTTCTGTTCCCTTTGACACTTTCATTGGCATTTGGAAGACTTTCGTGCCTAAGATGCTATCTTTACCTAGAAGTGAGGCAGGAACATCTAAATATGCAGAGCGTGTCTCAGGAGCTACAGCAGTCTCTCTGTTGGGGTTTAGATTTGGGGTGCCAATGCAGATCTATTATCCACAGGGTCTGCAATAACTGATAGACTCCCATGTGGCTTTCAGAAATCATTTGCTGCCAATCCCAGCTGGTCTTCCGGGTTACTGCTAAATTCCAGGGATTCTTTTTCCTATTTCCGAGTTGGTCTGGTCCACACATCTATCTGAATTTCTACCATGGCTCTTACTTTTTTTTCAAGCCCAATTATATATGCATACCTATGAGTTACCAGACTCTTTACATGCATTTTTTCATTTAATCTTCACAAAATGGTATAACATTGATACTATTATAGCCCTTAATTTACACATGAAAGAATTAAAGCCTAGAACAGATTTAAATAATTTGAACTTACTCAGCAAGCAAATATCAGAATAAGTACTCATTGGTCTGTCACCCTGCAAAGCCCATGTTTTTAACCAGTATTTCAAAAGCCTGCCCTGGCTAGAGATTTTTTTCAAAAAAGAAAAAAATATAGATTTCCCACCTTACTCATGAATGTTGGCAGCCATCTTGTTTTCCTGCCACTGTGTCAGACATTCTCTTCTGTGACCAATGACCTACTAGATGAATATATATTCATATCAAACCTATTCTTCCTTTTCACATCAGAATAAAAGACATCTCTCTCCCAGAATAAAAAAGCTAACTCCCTGTGTGCTTGAGATTCCATTCCCTTACTTCTCCTCCCATTATTTTCCCTCTTGACTTGCTCTGTCATCTCAGCATACAAGCAGGTTCAAGTCTGGCTTGTCTGTTCTCAATTATCATATTGCCCTCTAACCACTACTCTTTATTTTTCTTTCCCTTTACAGTCACATTGTCCCTTCCACTGTCATGGAACTAATTTGTACTAGTTTTTTCTATTTTCTTTTTGTTCCTTAATCTAACCAATTTTCATTCAAAAACTCCACTCAAATCCCCATGCCAAGATGACCCCATGACCTCTCACTTGGGGGATCCCATAAGCACACTTCGTTCTTTCATTCTCACTTTCTGCTACTTTATAGTAGCAACCTTGCTTCCTTTACAAAATTTTATTCTCTCTTGTTTCCAAGACTCCATTCCTTTCTGCCTTCCCCCTGCCTGCCTGATCTTTATTTTTCCAACTACTTTCCATTTTCTCATTTTCCTTCTACACAAATGGTAGGGCAAAATGTCCTAGCATTCTGTTCATAGGTCTCTCTTTTTCCTTTTCTCCTTTCTAAATTTTTTATTCATTTATTTATTTTTAAAGATATTATTTATTGAGAGAGAGAGAGAGAGAGAGAGCATACATGAGTGGGGAGAAGAGGAGAAGGAAAACAGAGAGACAAAACAGGTAGACTCCATGCTGAGCACAGAGCTGGAGGTAGGGCTCAATCTCATGACCTTGAGATGATGACCTTAGCCAAAACCAAGAGTCAGATGCTTAACCAACTGAGCTACCCAGGCGCCCCACCCCCCGCTTCTTCTTTTTCTTCTTTTTTAAATCATAAAATGATCTCATTCATGCCCAAAGCTTCAACACCTGAATGCTGATCATTTCCAAATCTATGTCCAGAGCCTGGTCCTTCTCTTATGCTCTAAAACCACAGTTCCAGCTGAGAAAGAATAGCTAGATGGAAATCTTCCACAAGCACCTCAATGATTTTATTTCTCCTCCATCCTCTTATATTTCTGATTAGAAGTTCTAGTAATGCCATCCACAAAATCCTCCCCCCTCCTCCAAGCCTTGCATTTGGTCACACACTCAGTTCTGCATTTTCTACTATTTTGTCATTTTTGAGTTAATAACTTTCTTCCATCCTTGTTTAGTTCAGGCCCTCATTCTTTTTACTTAAATTAGTTGCATGACCCCTACTGGGATTTCCACATTGTCCATAATTTTAAAAGAGTGGTTACACTGAAATGTAAATATGATCACATCACTCCTTTCTTAGAACCCTATCATCTTCAGAATAAAATTGTTATCTCTTAAGATTCATATTTAACTTCCTGAAATGGCCAGAATGCCCACACATTATCTCTTACCCTGACTTTGCACATGCCAACCATTATTCTTAGAATTTAATCTCCCTCCTTTGCAATCTTGTCTTTTTGGGAAATCCCTAGTCATCCATCAAGGATCAACCCAAACATTACATCCATTTTGAATTTTGTCCATGCTTTCCAGAAATATTTAATACATCATTTTTCCTATGTTCCCCTAGAACCTGGTGCACACATTCCTATGCCAACATTGAACATATGGTTTAAAGTAGATTTGTTCACATCTCAATCTCCCATCCAAGACAGTAAGCTCTTTGAAGACCAGGACACAGTTTTTAATGACCCACCTGACTCTCTAGGGTCCATCATTGTGTCTGGGCCACATATCCTAGGTACCCTGTGCTGGCATGCAGATCTTGAGTCATATCCTAACTTCTTCCTTTGCCAAGTTGAGCCGTAATAACTCATGATGCTCTGTGCCTGTGTCCAAGTAATGTCACAGCCAACTACTGGAGGAAGAGAAGAGAAAACCTGTTATCATGTAAGGATCTACCACTAACCCATAAAAGGGATGACTTCTTGTTTCTCAAAACTGTAGACATTCGTATTAAGCATCAGACAGAAGATAAGGAGGATATATGGTATCATTGGAAACCAAAGTACTCTAATAGAAACACTTTCTAGGACATAAATAATTGATTTTCCAATTTACTTCTATCCATAAGTAGGAGTGTGGGCCAAACACAACCCATAAAGAAATGCTGTTCAAACATGTTTAAAAAATAAGTCTACCTCATGCCAATGAGGTATTGACATTTGAATGAATCTGGAGACTTCCATGAGGAACATCTAGTGGGAAGGAATTTTCATCAAATTCTAATGCTGTGATGGAGAGCTGTCTCCATTTTCAAGACGTTTGTCCTTGTTGTTATTTGTCTTTCTGTTTATATCCACTCTATTTGTATTAGCCTCCTTGGTTACCATTTATCCCTCTGGCTTCTGGATTTCAATATTTAATCATTTCCACGATAAACACTTGTTCATATTTTTAACATCTCTGAAATTGGAATGTGTCATACAATTACAAACATCTGATAGTCATTGGTTGGCTAGAACCATTCATGACTCTGCTGCCCTTGTCTATGCAAATTTGGTTGTTACTCCTGGTCACCCGACTAACAGCAGCCCCTTGACCCAGAGGGAAATATTTGGGGTAGCCCCTACAAGAGTGATCACAGGGCAGGGTTGTCTCCACTGTGTACCTTCCCAGAGCAAATGGGCTTTCTATTTCTTTTACCTCTTGTCAGGAAGTTTCTTTGCCAGGAGCTAGAATAGCTACTGGTCCAGAGTAGATGTGAGCTAAAGAAAATGAGAACTGTCCTCCTCACCATTACCTCAGTGAAAAGATAGATATCATTCCATGCAAAAAGGACAGCTAAACTCAGAGTTCTTCCTCTGTACCACAGGGAATGTGGTACAGAGACTGGGAGCAAGCACTTCTGTATTTCACTAATATGATGTCAGTGTTAGTCCCCACATTCCAGTGTTACCAGATGTGTGTTTGAAGGAAAAAGAACATTACCTCACAGTGGCTTCCAAACAAACCACTTGGTGGCTCCTATTCTACTCTGCCAGGTTCTGTCCATTACTCTCAGCTCTATCATATGTATATCTGTCAATGTTCATTCAGGAAGGTAGACACAATGCAGCATATTTAAATGGAGGGGATTTAATACAAACAGTTGGTTACATTTTTGAATTGAAGACTAAGGGAATAAAATGAAGGTCTAAAAATAATTGTAAATATCAGAAGCAGATACTACTCCTAGGATTAAGGAAACCAAAGAGGAAACATAGAAAATAATATATTATATATTAGATTTGTGCTCAACAGAACCTAGGAGTTGAGAGGAAGGGCCCTATGTTACTCTGCTCAGGTAGGGGGATGCCACGTGACTGGTATAATCAGGTCTCTGAGGAAGGTGAGGTACAGCTGGTGTTCTTATTACATAAGAGCGCAGCCATAGGGCTGGTGATATTATCTACAAAGCCGTGCCATAGGCTGGGCTTACAAGTGTTTTAAAAAGCTGGAGACCAGAGAAGTAACTGCTCTCTGCTGCTGGAGTAATGTGCCAGAAGCTGGAAACAGAAAGTCCTTCCCCCACTCTCCCAATTTCCTGTCAGTTTCTCCCATTAACAGAAAAAACCTAGTAGAAATCTAACTAGTAAGGGAATCTGGGACATGTAGTTTATAGACTCCTCGTAGACTATAGAGGAAATGTAAGCTTGGGGCTCAGAGACAACAGAGAAATAGAAAACACAGTGGGCTACTGTGTTCTGTGCAGCTGATGACATTTTGGAACTGGGGACATTTTCCCTCCTAGATGTGATGCTTCTACCAGTGAATAGACCTCAAAGACGGGGATATGAAGACCACATTTCCTTATGCTACCCCTTCCTGATCATCTTTCATTGCACTATAGACACAAAACAATATGTGCAGAGCACACTCTACAGATGGGTTGAGAATTAAACCATAAGGAAAAGAACTTAAATTAGGATGCATAATGTGGCAATTGTTATCTAAGATAGGGTTTTTCATTCTGGGCACTATTAACATTTGGGGCTGGATAATCCTTCAAGTAAGCTACTGTCCTGAACATTGTAGGTATGCTTAGCTGCATCCATGGTCTCTAACCCACTATATGCCAGCAGCATCATGCCCTATCTTGTGACAAAAAAAAAAAAAAAAAAATGTGTCCAAAATCACCCCTGGCTAAGAGCCACTGGTCTAAGGGTAAATAACAGAAGTTTCAACTCCTCATGGGGTTTCTTGATGGTAGTCCTTAATTCCTAGATTTGCTTCCTCTCAGAGAGAGAAAGGGAAGAAGCCCTTCTAATGTCTTTGTATTGCAAATATGGACCTGCTTTTTGGAACACTTGATATCTTTTTCACAGGACTTTGTGGTCTGTAGCCACATGGGCAGGTGGTCTGTACTTTTCTGCTTATAAGAAAGAGGGGGCAGAGATTATAACCTACAAATTATACTTCCCAAAGTCTTGAATTATTGCGTCCTCTTAAGATCTCTTCATCCATGTGTAGTGACAATATTTATTCATCTTCCGTAATATTTAGGAGGTAATCTCCCTTACCTTACATACAAACCACTTAAAATAAAACTATTAATTCTCAGAAAACAGTGCAGTCTGCACCTAAATTACAAAAGAGGAAAAGCTCTTCTATATTCAATGTAATCTTTCTCTTGTCTGAGCAGAAATAATGCTTTACTTTGTGGTGAGGTTCATCACTGGTTTCCTTTTCATTCTCTGATTTCCAGACCATGGCTACAGGCTTGCGGGTATATAAGGGTCTTTACAAGTGACAAAGCTTTAGCCCTCTTTAGATGTACAAACACTGAAATGACATCTTTTTCTTCCCAGTGTAAAAATCATATTTTTAGGTAAGATAGCCACCATAACCTTAAGAGGAAAGTGATAAGAATAAATAGATATTTTCATTTTATCCATAATTGGAAACCACGATAGGAGGATGAAAGATTGTTCTTTCTGTTATACTGCTGCTAGATCAATGAATTTTCTTGTAGGGTTGTATCCCAGGTGATTATATGATTATATTTCTATTCTAGAAAATAGTTTGTGGTGATATTCATGGATAACTAGAAAGGATAAAGGCTTGTTTATAAGCATCATTATTTAGGTTCATCATACCACAATCTGGGTGAAATTACAGATATTGGGGAAAGAATTCTCAGTCAAATACCAAATAAACACTGAAAGCTGACCTCCTTTTCATTTTGGAAATAAAAAGCCCTGTGTTTCACTTAAACTTGAACACCTCACTGTATTTTAACTGGCATGTGTCTTTTTCAGAGAGTAATGTTGTAATGCCTTTTTAAAAAAGAGAAAGATCTAGTTAGTATTATAAAGATGCAGTGGAAAGTTTGCTAGATTTGAAATGAGAAGACTTGAGTTCTAGACAATCCTTGGCCATTAGCCCACTGCCTCTCATTTAATCTTTCTGGCCTCAGTTTTCTTCATTCATAATAAGAAGAAAATAAATGAGGGCACCTGGGTGGCTCAGTCGGTTAAGCAACTGTCTTCAGCTCAGGTCATGATCCCAGAGTCCTGGGATTGAGCTTGCTCCACGGAGAGTCTGCTTCTCTCCCTCTCACGTTCTCTCTCACTCTCTCTCTCTCTCAAATAAATAAATAGAATCTTTAAACAAAGAGAGAGGGAATAAATGAGATGATCTCTAAGTTGATTTCCCTATTTCCCTAATTGTGTGAACCAAAGATCATCTTCCATAAAACATGGGTAAGATAAAAACTGCTTCCCCTGCAGCATCATTATTCAAAGGGAAGTCTGCTCATTGCGGTGAAACCATATAAGTCTTTGTCAGAAGCTTTGATGCAAGAGTTACCCAAATCTACTTTCATTTCAGACAATACATTAACATGAATAGCCAGATAGTAAACAGAACCTGGACAATTCTCTCCTCTTTAGGCTCATTCATTCATGAAGAGATTTACACAGTACAATATTTTCCTCACATAAGCTGTTTTTGTTGTGGTAGTAAAAATAAGAGATGATGAGATGAAGCCGTAATCTAACACTTTAGTGGAATACACTTTCCTCCAAATCACTGAGAAATCTTTATTACAAAGTATTCTCTTCTGGTATGAATAAAAGCTGATCAATATGTAAACATTGAGATTTCTTTCCATAAATTGTGGATTTTGCAGAAATAATTGGTATATGCCTAAGTAGTATTTGTTACTCAAGCTCATAATTACTCCATTTATTTCCCCATTCTCTCTTCATCAGTTTGATCATTTTTTTTCTCTTTTGAGGCCCCCAAATACAGAAAGAGTTACAGCGAGTTTGTAAAAACAGTTTTACATGAGGGAATGATTATATTTTTAATCATCAACAAAGAACTAAACAAAGACTTGAGTAGTAGGAGAGCCACCACACATCACTAATTTGGTATCTATTTGCCTATCAATTATTTCTTAAAATTGAGAAGTGTCTTAAAAGTTTTGTCATCTCCTTGACACTTCCTTCAACACGGGGAACTGTTCATCTTTATACTTGTTCAAAATATACTACATAGTTAATTACAATCAAGCAATTCTGTGTTCAGTGATCAGGTTTTAGAGATCCAGAGCACTCATAAAGTTTCTGTCCTTTGGATATGTAATAATATTAAACTGGAACTACTTTTAACTGAGGTCCCAAAACAATAGAAATCATATTCCAAGCCAAAGTGTGAGACATCCATGTAAGATCCAGGCAAAGCAATTCTTTGATGCCCATTTTTGCGATTCTTAGCTAACTACCCATCTTTATCTTATGAGAAGGGTGGAGAAGATAAGGAAAAAAGATACAATTAAAAAAATATTATTTTGGAAAGAGCTCTTGGTGTGCTGTGAGTCCTACTCTGTCCTCAAAATGGAAGCCATAAAGGATGGGGAAACCACTTGAAGTCTTTTGAGCCTGGATGTCACAGTGGCTCCATGTCTTCCTCACTCCTAAAAAACAAATCTAATTTATGAAAGGCTCGTTAGTGGTAGAATGAATACAATTGGGTATGGTGGAATCAGCCTGGACATCCAGGCTTTGTCACTTACCATTTGCGAGTTTTCTATGAAACAGAAACGGGCTCTTTTGTAAAGATAGAGAGCTGAAGTAGGAGTAATGTTACATACCATCCAAGAAGATTCTGCCAAAGGGACAAAAATATTATAGCAGGAAGAGGTTGAAAGTACACCATGGGATGCCAGAAGCCTAAGAGGTAGTTGGAGATCAGCTGGGAGGATGCATTCACTCATGTCAAAGGGACCCGTGTGTGGAAGTTCCCAAGTGATGAGGTGTCTTTGTATGGATTACTCCAAGTCACAGAGCCTGAGACAAGAGTTTGCATACAAGCAGCTGATTGGAAAGCAAATGAACACAAGAGTAGAAAATGGGTGAGAACGAACAATAAAGAAGGAAATCCTATGCAAGTATATACTTGAGCTTGACTGTGTGTAACTGGGACACAAGTCCACCATGAATTCTTGGGGTAGAATATACCTCAGAATTGTCCACAGGAAAAAGAGCATTTAGCTGTAGGGTATAAACTCCCTCAGACTTGTATGTGGGATTCAGGTGGATTCTCAGAGGTGTCCTACACAGCAGCACAAGAAAATTTTCAGCACAGAAAACAAGAAATGCATGGTTTGCCAGAGGTGATGGTATCAAGGTTACCCCTGGACTTTGTGCTGCCCTAGCAATGACTGAAACACGAATCACTTAAATCAAGATGTGAGATAAGGCATAAGAGGTGTCTGATACATAGGGCATCTCCAAAGAATCAGAAAAAACCATCAATCAAAGAAGAGTTCAGCTTTAAATTTGACAAACTCAAAGAAACTGGGAAAACTAGGTTATCATGACAGTATTTATCAAGGTAGAAATTCTCTGCTGCTTTCATCTGGGCCCTCACCTTTCCCTACAATCCTGTTTTATAAAATTAGTATTATTATTATTATACTGACTGGAGATATTAATTACAAATATGAGTCTGTGTTTTGTGATTTGGAGAGAGAGGAGGACATTCGATTATCTAAGATGACTAGAAGAGTTGTGGTGCTTGCCCTAGATTTCATGTATGGGCAAGGCAAGAGCTGACCCTACAGAATACATTTAAAGGAACCGTAGATAAAAAGTAAAGCTTCCTTAATGATTATACCAACCTAACATGCTTATTCAACATAACAGTTGCATACGTAATAAAATTTTGGTTTTTGGCCCTGCTGTCATTTTCAAGTTTAATTATATGCCTCTGTGGAATATCTGCTTTTTTGTGAGGGTAAATAGTAGGAGGAACAAGAATCCTTCTTGATTTTTATGCAGTTGTTTCAGCATAGGGAACATGGGATTTTCAACTGTACGGCTCCATGTGTCTATAGACACCACCATTCCACTACATAAAACCTTTCCATACAGCCTCCTATAGCTGTAAGTGTGATCCCAGAAGATGCTATTCAACAGAACAAAATATTAGGAGTGAAAATGTGAGGAACATTTGTAGCATCCTCCAAGCTTTATCTGTGTCTTATATCACAATTACTGCACTGATTGTCAAATTCCGAGCCTTCATGGCCACGGTTACCATAAAGCTTTTCCCTGCTGTGTAGGTTCAGACAAATCTTAATCTGGCCCTACTTCACAACCTTCCCTTCCTTCCAAATCCCTCCCATTGGTGTCCTCCAAACAGGGGGTCAGCTAACGCCACGCATTCCCCTTTCCTGACCACTCTTGAACCATCGAATCCATTGCAAGTTGTGACAGTTTTGCTTGGTATATACGTATAAAACTTGCATACATGAGTGCCTATTTTCTCCATCTCCATGTCTGTCCATTTCTACTTTTGTCTCCAAACACCCACTTACTGTTCACAGTTCCCCATTAGTACATCTAATTATATCTTCCTCTGTTTCCTACAAAAAAATTCCTTTGAGCCTCTTACAATTTGGTTATACCAATATTTTCCCCATGCTCTCTGTTATCTGTCAACCTTAATCATGAAACACATGTGAGCCTCAAAAAACCCCGTAACATCCATCATTTTTGGTGACTTCAATATCTATGTAAATGAGCTTAGCTTCTCAGTTCCTTGACCTCCTCACCTCAACACTTTCTCAACCACCATAGCCATAGTCATGTACAGTATCTTCTTACCACTAAAGATTTCTCCAACTCTGACCCTGAACTATTCCATTCTTAGGTTTGTATCATTCCTGCTCACTTACGCCAGTTCCTGATCTCATGCAATTCTTTAGGCACATTAAGTCCACCAATGGATTAACCCCACCAGTTTTGTGTAGTCCTCTCTTCCTTACTATTTTCACTTACCTTTTTGTCCAGAATCCATGGTCCAGCATTAAAATTAATCCTCATTGTCCACATAAATATTCCTAGAGAACACTAGCAAGCCAACTAATCTCACTTAAATTAATGATCTCAAAATCAAGTAGACATTTACATCAATACCTCTATGTTTCCTTACTAAACTCACTTTAGTGTGATGGCTGGAGGTGGTGGAAACAGATGAATTTTCCAATTAATCTTCATGGGTTCCAGTTTGCCCTTGCTCTCTCCCACTTCATGCCTAGTTTCAAAATTTGTTTCCCAAGTGGAAAAAATGATACCAGGTCTGATATCAGTTACAAAAGCTACAGCCCTCCATGGACTTCACCATCTCCCACAATTGTGTACAGTCTAATCATGGTAACAAATCCCTTATTTTATAGACTCATATAGTTCTGCTTCTTTAATTTAACCCCAACTGATAAAAAAAATTCTCTCTCCAACACTTCCCATTTCCCTCTGCCATTAGTTGATGAGCATTCTTCATATTTTATGGCAAAACTGAAGTCAGCAGAGAGGAAAATGCCCTCACCCTGTATTACTGCCTCCATGATCCCTGGCAGAAGAATGACCTCTCTTCCATCACAGACTGATCCCTTCAGACTCCATCCTCTCTCTTTTCCTTCTCTTTTTTGATATTCCCTGTACTAACTATTTGTTTCTGCTGGATCACTTCAATCAGCTCTAGTACCTCTTATCCTTAAAACTTTTCTTGATCCCATATACCCCTTCACAACACTCTTTCCCAGTCTCCTTCATAGAAAAAAGGCCTCAATATTTTCTGTATACACCATACATGCTTCTTTCTGTCCTAGATGCTCTTGAATCCATTCCAAAGTGGCTTCAGTTCCCTTCAGTTCCACCTGAAACTTATCTTGAGGCATCACCAACAATTTCTACATTGCCAAATCCAAAGAAGATATCTATCTATCTATCTATCTATCTATCTATATCTATAGATAGATAGATAGATATTTTTTTTTCCCTCCCTGCTTACTTGAACACAAGCTCTATTCTGCTGAATTGGCCTCTTCTCCAGTTTGGAAATTTTTTCTGTGATATTACACACTTTCTTGGCTTTTCTTCCATCTCATGGACTGCTCCTTTTTCATTTCATTTTTGGCTTCCCACCTCTATGTCATCATCAACTGTTGGAGTTCTACAGGGTTCACTCTTATGTGTTCCTCTTGATTTACACTCCATCCCTAAATGTCTCGACCACTATCATGTTGTTAATATGCTATCAACTCCCTGTTTTTCTCTCCTTACCAAAATTTGTCTCTACACTGAAGATCCAGGTAGCCTATTTACTTGCCAGTTTCCTTGGATATCTCATCAGAACCCTTGATCTTCCCCAAGTCATTCTTATCTCAATAATTACTAATTACTAAAGCCAGTAACCTGGAAGCCATTATGAAGTGTAATATACACTTTAAAATGTAAAGCAGATGATGTCATTCCCTTGCTAATACTGTTCAGTTGTTTCCCACTGATCTTAGAATAAAATCTAAGCTCCAAATGTTGAATTGAAAATCTTCACGTTATCTGGTCTCTGTCTATGTCCCCAGCTTCATCTTGTTTCTTCCCCTAAGCATAGCCCTTCTGTTAGGTCAGAGAACGTATCTCCAGCTTAAAGAGATAAGTGTCCTTGATCATCTGTCCTCAATGAGTCCTGGCATTTTTTTTTTTTAATCATATCACCTTGGCCAATTCCTTCCTAGACTTATAAAAATCAGTACTTATTTCAGGTAAGTTTATTTTAAATTCATTTGTTAACTTGTTTATTCTCAGTTTCACCCATTCAAATGTAAGCTCTAGGAATATCTAGGATTGTGCTGTAGCTGTGCACCTTGCGTAGCACTGGGCATCTAGTTAACACATTTTAAGTACTGAATTAAAGAATGGATGATCCCAAATGTCCTTGTTTGAGGGAGGGAAAGGCGGGGAGAATAATGGGTTAAACCAAACTCTATAGGTGAGGCTCCTTGGAGAATTTTAAATGTCTTTTGAATTTTCATGATGGACCTGTTGTAAATTTATAGCCTAACAGAATCCTTTCTTATGGGAACATCAAAGGGCTAATGCTTTGTATGACACACTTACATTTTTTAAAATTGTAAGTCAGCTTAATCTGACTTGTAAGTGACCAACACTTCTCTCATGGAGAATTAAGAATAATAAATCCACTTAGAGACTTTTCCCACTACCCCTATTTTTTCTTTCTTAACAGTTGGGAAGCTTCTTACTCTCCACAGTCCACACATTACCACAGAACCTGGGGCACCTGTTGAGAGGTAAATTTGCTCTTTTGAAATTGATCATCTTCATAGGGTTTTGTGTGTGTGGTTGCTTATTTTAAATTTGATTGTTAACCTTATTTTAATTCACCAACCAGGGCCAAAATGCCAAATCTTAGCTCCTCAGTTTGAGTCCTACAATCGCTTTTTTAAGTCAGCCAATGGTGCAATCAACCCTATGCCTCAACTGGTATGTTTCAATCATTTCTTATCCTCAAAATGTGAAGGGATGGTTTGTATGACCTTAAATAGACACAAAGAACAGTTTGGGTTACATTTCATCATAGAGTTTAAATATCATCATCCATTAGTGGGTTTCATCCATGTATCCCTTTTAAAAGATGAATATAATTTGTGGTACCTTTGGCAGACAAAATAAATAACATTACATTTTACTTAATGTATCATTACAATACTGTCACTATCTCCCTCCCTAATAACTTTGGATATGAAATTCAGTTGGAGTTGCCTTATTTTAAAAATAAACACATCTTGCCTCCTTTTAACAAAGAAAGACTTCAGTCCGAAGAGTTTACATACCTAAACCAATAAGGCCTAACATGAATTGGCCATACAAAGGCTGGGTCATTCTGATATATATATGCATTTAGATAGATAAATAGATAGATTTTTTTTTCTAGAAATCTGACCAGAAACATTTATTACCATTTGTATTGTCATTCTAAAGGGCAATGGAGAACATACGAATGGAAAGGGAGAGAGTAGGAAAAATTGGAAACAAATCAGAAATAGTAAGCATCAAATAGGAAATTTTAAATTTGGGGAGAAAATACTTGAAGTCTTTGGTTTTAGAAATGCTAGAATTTTTCAGTTTAGTGATATTTGTGGCATTTGTGCCACACTAACATTGCTTTTCCAGCATGTAAATTTATGTTAATTTCCAATTTTTAAGAAAGTTTATTAATTTTTTCAGAGATAGAGAGTGTGTGTGCATGCAAGAGGGAGGCAGAGGGAGAGGGCAAGAGAGAATCCCAAGCAGGCTCCATGCCCCATGCAGAAACTGATGCAGGGCTCTGTCTCACATTCCTAGATCATGACTTGAGCCAAGATCGAGTCGGATGCTCAACTGACTGAGCCACCCAGGGTTGTCCTTGTTAATTGCCAATTTTAAAAGTGGGATTTCAACTTCACCTTTTGGTCTAGAGTTTTGAGAACTGTAAACCTTATTAATATATTTTTAAGTAAATGTTAACCAAGAAAATATTTACTTGAAATCCACTTAAGATGACAATGAAAACATTCAAAATCACTTTTCATTTTAGTAGGCTAACATGCTTAAATTAATTTAAATTAATGGATAGTATCATAACATTCAGAAGCATACCAAAGTTTACCAGGAGGCAGAAATCATAAAAAAAAAAAAAAAATACCCTTCTATTATCATTGTGAAGTGCCAAGTCAAATTAAATCAGATTTAACTTTTCCCAGTTTAAAAAAGAAGAAGATGAATTATTAGTGGGAGCAGCAGTAGTAATAAACCTGAGCAGACCAAAAAAAAAACTGACCCCTAAAATTATCTACATGAAAGTTTTCTAGCCTAATAATATAGGCAAATATGTCCAAGAATCCAAGAAATTGATAATTCCTAGATTGTATAAATGCTCCAGAACATAGGAAAAGTGGAACATTTCCAAAATCACTTTAACGCATGGCAAAATTCCGTCACTACAACTCAAGAGCTCTCTAACACCAAGATAATCAGCTCAATTTCACAAGTGAAAATACTACAACCATGTTTGAAATTAAAAAAGCCACCTGAAACATATGCAGCAATTCACTAAAAGAATACTATGCCATAGAAAAATGAAGTTTATTTCAGAAGTACAAAGATGATTCAAGAAGAGGAATTTTATTAAAGTGATACATAATGACAATAGACCAAAGAGAAAAGGACATTTTTCAAATGCCAAAACACAATTTGATCAAATTTATAGGTTCCTGGTAAAAGATACATTCTAACCATAGAGAAAAAGATCTGTCAAAAAATAGAGTTTTAACTGTACTTACGTGTATAAAACTGAGCATTAAGAAAAAAAATGGTAGGCTAAATTTGAATGTAGATAAAATCTAAAGCAAAACCTGATATATTCTGAATATATGAGATACATATAAAAAGAAATAAAACAGAAAGATTGAAAATAAAGGGATGCCCTACGAGTTGGGTTTCAAAGTGACCATCTGTGGAGAAAATTTCAAATTAGAAGGCCTTGGGGCGCCTGGGTGGCTTGGTGGGTTAAATCCTCTGCCTTCAGCTCTGGTCATGATCCCAGGGTCCTGGGATGGAGCCCCAAGTTAGGCTCTCTGCTCAGCGGGGAGCCTGCTTCCTCCTCTCTCTCTGCCTGCCTCTCTGCCTACTTGTGATCTCTGTCTGTCAAATAAATAAATAAAATCTAAAAAAATTAAAAAATTAAAAATAAAAGGCCTTAAGCACATGGGTTTTGTTTTCTCATAAAGCTGGTACAAGGCTGGTGTAGCAGCTCTGTTGGTTTTTCAAGGACACAGATTCCTTCCATCTTGTTCTTGTCAGTATGACTAGAGATGGCTGTTGGAGCCCAGTCATTATGTTCACATTCCAAAAGCAGGAAGAACAAAAGGGAGGAAGTGTCAAGTCTCTACTCTTTAAAAACAAATCGGGGAAACCACACATATTGCTTACACTTATATTACTTATATGCCATTAACCAAAACTTAGTCACTTGCCACAATTAACTACCTTCATCAAGAAGTGAAATCTACCCCCTCCTTTGAATCTAGGCTGACCTTGTGACTTGTTTTGGCCAGTAGAATACAGTTGATATATCTAAGACATTGCCTTAACTTACAACTTAACTTATAAGTTATAATTGTAACTTAAGTTAACTTATAACTTGCCTTCTTAGAGCCCCTTGACTGTATTGCACTGAAGAAGCCTCCTCTATTCTCGCTGGAGGATAAGATGCAATATAGGGTACTGAGGTTCTCCAGCTGACAACCAGCACAACAGCCAGACAGGTGAGCAAGGCCATCTTGGATTTTTTCAACCATTCAGCTAAAATAGCCCGATGAATAAGCTCAGACAAAACCAGCAGTAGAGCTAGTGGGCCAATCCACAGAATGAGAAATAACCAATAAAAATTTTTTAAGACACTAGTTTTAGTGGGGATGCTTGCCCAGCAATAGACAACTGAAACAATTGCTTATCTCCAGAAAAAACAGGTGGATAGGGGACAGAGGAGAGGTAAGACATTGTTTTAACTTCTCACTTCAAGACTTTTTGACTTTTATACCATTTTTATGTCTTACCTTTTTAAAAAATAGCTTTTATTCTATATATTTTTTAAAAAATGTATATTGTTTTTGTAAATTGTTTTATCCTATGAGTCTTTTTTTCATTGAGGTATAATTGACATAAAATATTCTATTAGTTTCAGGTGTACAACATTGTGATTTGACATTTGTATACATTGTGAAATGATCACCACAATAAGTCTAGTTACCATCTGTCACTATACAAAGTTAATACAATATTATTAACTATACCCTCTATGCTATACATTACATTAGTAACCTTTATTTTAAATGAAAAAAATTATAATTTTAATTATAATTTTGCAAAGCAACAAAAAAGAGATACAATTTCCCTTGTGGAATTTAAAACTTTATCTATCCCTTGTGCTAGTGACGGTGTGGAAACAGAAAGTTTTCAGAAGGATTTTGTCAAATGAAATTTGGGTCAGACTTCTTCAGAATGCACATATCTTTTGATCCAGCAATTCTCTTTTAAGAAATTTACCTTAAAGAAATGACCTAAGCTCTGAGGAAGCATACACAAATGTACTCATAACAGCTTTATAATAGCTAAAGATAAAAATTTTTGAACCTAAATATTCAATAATAACAAACTGATTCCCTGATTGTTGCTTCCTTATTGTGGAATACTATGCAGCATTCTAAATCATAACATGTAACCATGTTTATTCATGTAAGAAAATATTTATGATATATTATTAAATTTTAAAACATGATAAACTGTTATATACCATATAGCTACTCCACACAATTTCAGGGGCCCTAGACTGCTGAGTTTATATGCTGTGTAAAATATTTTGCTAGGAATAATAACTGATGGGCATAGAAAGGGGTCATCCCTGGACATTTGAATTATGACTGACTTTAATTTCCTTGAATTTTTATGGGCCTTCCGGGAAACAAGTAACCAGTGCCTTTTAGACTTTCACAGATTTCTGCATTTAGAGTGAGTTATTCTGTAATAAGAAACATATATTGTATTGCAAATAGCAATAGAATATTTAATCCTACATATAAACCATGCCATTATAATGAAAGTGACCTGATTGAATTTAATTAGATGGGGAAATAATTTTTTATCTGACATCCTTTAAAAATATACATATGGAGGTTAACTGAAATTTTAACTTTTTAAACTAGGCAATTATGGCATCCTGAAAGTCACCAATACACACATTCATGGCTTACTGCATGGTAGTGTATTCATATTTATATCCATACATTTATATTATACATGCACACTAATCATATGTTCAAATTTTGATTTACAATGAATTTATAAAATAACCTTATATCTACAGTCATTACTGAATCATGGTTCTTAGGTTTAAGCCATATGTTAATAACTCTAAGTCAAGAACAGGGGAAGAAATCTTTGGCAAAGAGTTATAGAATTTTCTAGCATATAAACACCTAGCCAACAGCCATTTTTCCCTTTGTTTTCACTAACAAAATTCCAGTTCTGTTCAGATATCGGATAGCCTTCTGCTTCAGGAAAGGATGAACTCTGGCCTGGCCCCAGCCCCAAGAGGTGAACAGTGATTGATCTAAGACAATCATGGCAACTTTATTCCTGTTGCCAGTTATTGGTTTAAGAATGAACACTTGAGAAAAATTCTGTCCAGAGAGAAATGAGTGAAGTCTCCTGAATGAGCTTCTGAGAAAGTTTTTCTTGTTCTTAAAGATGGACCAAAGGAAGAGCCATTCTCCCTTCCCCTCTTCTCATCTTTGACATGCCTATCATGGTGGCAACTATCTTGTAACCATAAGAGGCATAGCTGATATTTTCAGGATGAAGTTACAGAAAGATGGAAAGAAGTTAGGTCCTTGATGACATTGTTGAGCCGAATTATTACCTAGCCTGGAACTTTCCTACTTCTGGATTTCTTACTAATTGAAAGAATATCTTTTTTCTTATTGTTCAATCACTTTGGGTTGGATCTTCTGTTAGTTGTAGCTGAGAGCACTCTGATGCAGCCTCCAAGAACAACTATCCCTCACTTGACAACTTCAACTTTTCCCAAAATCTCATTGCTCTATGAAAGCATTTAAATAAAATAATACCTTTATTAACTTTAGTGGGGAAATATTATGCTCCATTCCATCCCAATCTAAGGTATCCAAATAATTTCACAGATTGGAAAAAAATCTATCAATTGAACAATGAAACAAGTTCACATAAGTAATAAATGAGAACAAATAAATATCATTTGTACACAAAATATAAGATAATGAGGTTCATTATAGTTATCAAAGGGGGTGATTAGTGGTGGTTGTTGGAAAAGGTATGAAATGGTATAGCAGGCAGGGTGTCTTTCTAGAGAGTGAGATTCTAAAACAGAGATTAGCATGCCAAAAGTTTAAGAACAGATCCCAGGATCACTACATTATAGAAGGCAAGGAAAGAAAGTAAGATCAGACAGGGTGGTCTCAATTTCTTAAATTCCACTGAGAGTTCTAGAATAGGGATGGACCTTCCAAATTATCTTCAAATGGAAGGAAGGGGCTTGGATTTTACACCTGCGCTTTGACCAGTTACTGGGGTGAGGCTGCCCCTGGAAATGTGGCAATATGTTGCTCAAGGTACTTCAAATAAGGACAATACCCAGGGAAGACTGTAAGTTGAGGCCTGTCAAGTAAAAATCCTTCAGTGCTACAGAGAAACCTACGCCATGCATCACAGCATCCACTACAGAGCAGAGCCTTCTTGTGAAGGTGGTGGAAAGTCATGAGACTGATTTTTATGCACACACTCCATATCAGAATCACACAGCCTTGTCTTGATAATTATTTTTCCTTTGAAAATTTGACCAAAAAGGGGTAAAATTGAGCTTTGACACACATGGAAATAGCATCATGGAAAATGCTACATCTTTCTCCTTTTCATTTGGTTGTATATATAATGCAAAACTTAGGGGTTCATCCAAATATGGCATGAAATTAAAATTTGTTCCACATGTTATTCTTTGGACTAGAAACTCGTGTTGAATGAATTAGTATGTCTTTGCCTGAAATGATAATGTCAAAAGATCACTTCTAATAGCATGTGTGTCTAGTGAGTTTGGGGGATTTAAAGTTGTTACACACAAAAATAGTCTTTGTTTGAGAAATAATATCTTTGGTGATAGTGAAGATTCTTTAACTGGACAATTGTTATGTGCAGTAAGTTTGTATATAATATATCCTAACCACATATCCACAAAACATGCCTTCCAATTTTAAGATAATTAAATTTTGTTATATTTTCTATAGCTGTCCATATATCATCATTTACCTCCATGCTAATGGTGTTAAAAGTACAAAGTAGAACATTCCCTTGGAAATGGTCGCTTCATTTGACCATTTAGAGTTGTCATTCTATGGAATTTTTTAAAGCAGCAAAGATCCATTCAGATATAACATAATTAGGTTTAATCTGTGACAAATCCAATATGTTTAGATTCCATTACCTTGATAATGAACATTGTAAACCACCTCCCCAATTATCCAAAAAGAGGACCACACTAAGCCAACAGAAGGATGGAAGTTTAAAAAGTCACTCATCTAACCGCATTCTCTTCTATAATAGACCCTAGTTCTGGGTGACCCACTAACTATACCCAACATGCTTCCCAGAAGCAGAGCCTGCTCGTGATCCACTCCCCTTGACATACAGCAGACGTAACTATCTTGCAGAAAAGGACCAACTGAGCCAAAGGTATGAACAGAGCCTAGACTCCAAGAATATTAAGAGAGAATGTTGGAGAGAGTCCGAATAGCAGCCCTGTACCTAAAATGTCCTGTTTCCCTTTCATAAGATTCAGTCCAGCTCATTATGGAAGTGACCTTCAGCAGCTAACTGGTATTGTAGTGCTTCTGAGCTGTGACCTAAAAAAGGGGGTGATGTAAAAGCCAAATAAAGTAACATAAAGAAATTCCCATCCTGGTCCTAGGGATGTCTGGTGAGCTATTTCCATACTGTATGTACATAAACAGCTCTTCTTGGGTGGCGGTTTAATGTTGCTATACCTTCACTTGCAATTACACTGAATGGAGCTGCAACAAATCTTCGTAATGCCAATCTCATCTTTCCACCTCATTGACAGCTCAGGAAATGCATCTGAAATTCATAGTAGCCTCATAGCCTATGGCAAGAGAAATCCATGCTGCTAAAATTTTATTTTAGAATTCAAGCTGGTTTTCCTCAGTTTAGGATGCTCCATTTTTTAATCTTTTGCTGCCTACCACACTGTATCAAAATAACCAGCCAATATTGTTCAACTGTCAGGGGCCTCAGCTGCCTCTGAATTTTATCAGTACAAATAAATACTGGAACATGTTAAAAATAATCCCAATAGATGGGAGTTCATATTAATAGAATTAAATGCAGGCAAAAATGTACATAAACTTTGACTTGACTGCTCCCCCTTTCTTTACTGATTTTTTTTAAAAAAAAGGTTGAATAGATATTCAGACTGATTTAATGTTTAGGCTGATAGGGATGCTAGGCTGGGTCCCAAATTTGTGCAATGTTCAAAGGGAGAGAAATTTTAAAATCCCAGAAAAAGAGATATTTCCAAATTAATGGCATTGCCCGAATGCCTTGGCTCCCTGCACCCCACCAGGAAGGTTTATTATTTTCTGGTAAAATGTTGCTCGGATGGGGAGTGGTAGTCAGCGATGCGTCAGAGCTGCTCTTTGAACACATTAAAAAGCTGAATGCACAACAAAGAACAGATGTTCCAGCATGCCTTATTTATGCACCCATCAGCAATCTTCCAGTGACCACAAAACACAGCCTCTTTTCCCCTCCTCCTCCCCAGAATATTATTTTCTGATAAACTCGCCCTCTTTATTAGTTTATTTATTTTTGACCCCAATTGAACTTCTGGGTAATTGTGTGTGTGCGCACAAGTGTGCATGTGTGTACGTGTGTGTGTGTGTGTGTGTGTTATTTGAAAGTCTGTCTCCATCAAAGCTGAATTCTATTGAACTGTGGAACAGGTGTGGATTCTGCAATTAGATCACATTTCAGAGAGAGAGACACTGAGGGTAATAATGGCGGTGAATTCTTCACAGTCGAATGCAGTGCCATAGCGACCAGCAAAAATGAAGGAGAAGAGGTATTAGTATTGGGGTGATTATTTTTAGTTTATGGGATCATCTGATTGAATAGGGCCATAAGGCACTGGGAACGTGTGTTTGGGGCTCACCAGCTGTAAGGCAAACTTGTTTTACTGGCGCTTATCTGAAATGCCTCACTCACCCACCCTCTCTGCTTACAATTGGAATGGAAGTAGCGATTAGGAAGTGAGATATAATGCAGATTAAATGTTATGATGGACCAAGATCCTGTTGGGTTATTAAAACCCATTTGCTTTCACAGGTTTTAAAGGCATAGCACCTTTATTTAAACCTTCAGCTCTAGATCTCTGAGCTTCTAAAAGGTGGGAGGCAGAGGAGTTGAGGGGGGGACGGGGGAAGGTTAGGTGGAGAAAATAATTTAGAATCTAAAGAGAAGCAGGACTATTTCCTCTTCCTACACAAGAAAGCTGCATTTTTCAGTGAGTGAATCTAATCTGTGACCTCACTTTGGGCTTCAGAAAATCACGATACATTAATACAGAAAATACCTCCCTAAATTGATTTAATAAAATAAAAATAAATTGTATAGGCAATTCTCACAATATTTGGTCGATTTTGGAACTTCCGATTGTAAGTGGTATTTCCTTAATATATTTTCCATAAGTGAGAAATATTTGGTACCAAACTCAGTGGTGTAAAATCAGCCCTTGGGAGAGTTCCAGCTGTTCCCTGAGGCTTCTCAGAATGGTGCTGTGGGCTGGCTGGCAGCAGCTGCTGTCCCTGAAAGAATAAAGGAAGCCAGACAACAGAGGGGAGGGCTTTGCACAAAATGAAGTCACGGGCATCCTATGGCCACATCGGGAATCTGAGCTCAGAAGAAAGGGATGTGGGAAGCTTCATGGGATACAGATTCCCCTCTCTCATGGGCCTGGGAGCTTAGCATAAGGATTCTGCTCTTTGTCTGGTGGTCTCGAACATTGGATGGCCAAGGTCAGAGATCAGCATCATAGGACACTGGATCACAGCCAACACACTGCCAAGGGCAGAATTCTTTTTCTGGCACCAAAATTAGTCTTCGGATGAAACACCTGAGGGATGGGAAATTGTTCTATTGTCCACAGTGCTACCTCACATTGAGAAATCTGTTACCAGGACAGGAATTTTCTGTTTTGTATCGGTGGCCTAAGATTCTTAGCAGCAAACCATATTTTCTGGCTAAGAAACAGTAAAGCAAGAGTGACAGCAGACATGTATAACAATTAAAAAAATGATTTTTTTTCTGTTACTATCCAATTAATTCTCCAGTCACCTAGTTCTGTCCAACATGTATTATTTCTCTCTCTATTCAGCAAAATTATTCCTGTATTATTAATCACCTGAATTTAGTTATGTGGCCCTGTGCTTGGGTAAATCACACCTCTTGCTTGTCTAGTTCTGTGTGAAATGATGGGCAAAATTAAAGAAGTTGTTCACGAAAGTTAGCAGTAGGACCCTTTTTACAGACAAAATATTAGGTAAGGATTAGAACTGCTGTATTCAAGAGTGGGAGTGGGACTCACACTGAGCTCTCAGCCTTCTTTGTGGGGCTTGAGATGCTTTTACTAACATTTATGATTAATCAAAACTATGTATACAGGGGCGCCTGGGTGGCTCAGTGAGTTAAAGCCTCTGTCTTTGGCTTGGGTCATGATCTCAGGGTCCTAGGATAGAGTCCCGTGTTGGGCTCTCTGCTCAGCTGGAAGCCTGCTTCCCTTCCTCTCTCTGCCTGCCTCTCTGCCTACTTGTGATCTCTGTCTGTGAAATGAATAAATAAAATCTTAAAAAAAAAAAAACAACAAAAACAAAACTAGGTATACAATGTCTGAACTAGATGTTATTGAGCATCCCTTCCAAGAGAAAGTGTGATTGAATAACTGCCATTTCTGCAGAGCATCCCTGGATGGGGAGGGAATGGGTTAGGGCAAACAGCTGCTATGCCAGGAATCTCCCACAGCAACACTTCAGAAGGTGGTTTTATATTCTACAAGCACCAGCTCATGGTCAAGGCTGTGAAGAGATTTTTGTCTCCACTGAGGTCAGGAATGCAATTAGACCTTCTTCACTATATCATTTGAAGAGACTGACAATGCCAGTTGTCCTGAAGACACAGATGTGTGTTTCATTTCTTTTTCTCTAACTAGAAGTGGAACAGAAGTTTTCAATGAGGTTTGACTTGTTTTATCTTATCCATTACTTATCATCAGTGACTTCAACAACCACCCTGCGGTTAGGTGGAATTGTTACATAGTGTTAATTTCGAAATTTTTCTCAACCAAGCTCCAGACAACTCTGGTTCCACTCTGGGTCTTGGCTGGCCATACTGAGTGTTTACCTAGAAATATCTGAATATACTTTCTTAGATTTCCTTTCGTTTTGCAAATGACTCTTACAAAAACTGGAATAAAGCACAGACAGATCTTTCCCATGTTGGCTCTGTAACAGTGTCCTTCTTGGCTGAAGCAATGAGAGAGAAATGGCTACTATTACTTACTTATTGTTATTGACATAGTGACGCCTCCTTTGCAGATGTTACAATGTCAATGTTTTACAGCAAATCTGTACTTTAGTTCTAACACTCATATACCTTGCCATTTAGTCATTTGAGTGAAGACTGACAAGAGTCATGGCAGCCCTGTGTTGGCAGAATGTAGGAGATACTCTGTACACACTGTGAAAATGAGGAAGTCAGACCATAGAATTCTGATTGAAGGCTTGACATCACGGGACCAAGTGATCCAAACAAGATGTAAATCATAGCCTCTGAAACAGAAGAACTCATTAGCTCTCTGGTATTCAGTGTAGCAACAAATCAGTAATGGAATTAGCTAGGAATCATATATTCTTTGTCCAGGAAAGAAAATTAGATTTATAAGGCAGCAAGTGGTTTGAAAAGCAAAGAGAGATCTTTAAAAAAATTTCTTTCTTCTAAATTTTACTAAGCCTCCCCACCCTTCCAAAAGACCAGACATAATGATAAAATGACATTCATATTATGCTTCCAATGCCAACATGATGCATAACACAGTTAATGGTTAGTTATAGGCAAATAACTTTCAAATGGATCAAAACTGGGATTTCTGAACATTGCTCTTGCCACTACACCTTACCCCCTTCAAGCCTGGGAAAGAACTTAAGTTTAATCATGTTTTGCATTAGGCTAAATACAATAAATCTAACCTAAATACAAGGTATTGATTAAATACAAGGTGTCTACTAAATACAAAGTACCAATAGCATGTAATTAAGCTGTGACTCCAGATTCTTAAGTTTTAAGCCATTTCATTCATACACTTTGAGACCACATCAACAAAACAAATAGCCAGGGCATTTGGCCAGAAGGTAAAATTTTTTCTCTGGCTTATAACGTGGTTAATAAATTATGTTGGTGACCCTCATGGCAGAATGCTGACCACATGGCTTTCTGGCAACCATCACTCCAACTCTTTTGTCCCATCACTGAAAATATAGTTGCTAAGGAACTATTTTTTTCTTAAAATATATGTAGAGGAAAAGATGAGAAATTTCTATATTAATGACATGATAATGACATTGTGAAAATAAAATGGTGATGACATATCTACTGTGGGAATAATATGTCCTCAGGCTAACAAAAGCAGCTTACCTGTTTAACTTATTAGAATATTTTATAAACATATTTGAAATGAGCAACTCAGTTTATCCTGAAATAAAACAATGCTATATTTTCTTTTATGCACATGAAAAGAGAAGATGATAATTACTCACCTACAACCTACCTAAGGAACCGATGGAAATACATTTACAATAAAATCAGAACAATATCATTTCCAGTACCTGTATGATACTCATTCTGGTGAGTCATCCCCAAAGACTTTTTAAAAGAAAATAGAGTTCTGATTCTATGTTTGCCATTAATTTGTTACAGAGTTGGGCAACCACTTGGTTCCCCTGTTCCCTTCCATCAAAAAGAGTCAAGAGCAATTATTTGAGTGGAGTGTAAAGTGGATAGGTGTGAGTTAAAGAACTTCAGAATTGCAGTGATAAAAGGTTTTCCCTCATAGAATGCCATTATTATTAATATTATTGCCATCATCATTATTTATGCTCCCAGCACACGTATTGTGAAAATGTGTTATTCGCAAAACTGCTATGCCCTCACCATGTCATTTGCAAAATCACCATGTTCTTCTCACAGAAATGTCACTGAAATGTCATTTTTACAATAGCTGCATTATGAATCTGCTATAACTTGAATTGCTTTACAATGAAAATGCAATTTCTTAGCAATTAAAATTATTCCACCCACCCCAGTCAAATAATAGAAAATCGCCTCCCTGTCCAATGTTGCTTATAGTGCAGTGCAGAACACTGCAGATTGAATAAAGTATGACTTCTTACATGCCTAGGAAGTTCTGTGTCTTGGCCACACAGTGGCTTAGCATAACACAGTGCATTGTACCACATGTGATTATCTGCTAAACCTGATCTGAACTAGCATAGCGTATTAATAAAATTCTTACAAGATAGGGAGATTGCACTCTGAACTCAGAACTCAGTTTTCCCAGCACTTGAACCACATCTAAGCTTATAAGTATAACACCACTAGATCAAGGTATGTAAGAAACTAATGTCAGTTTTCATTAAAGAGAATTTCCTTTTATAAATGCAACTCATTATCATTAGGTCTATTTAAATCTTCTTGCATTAATTGAAAGTTTTCTTCTTAATAACTGCCTCTCATAAAATGTTGATTTGACATACATTAATATTATCATTAATAAGAATGTAGAAATGTACAAAGCATAATACAAGTCATCAGCAAACTGGTCATAGAATGAAATTATTAATAGATATAGGATCATGTTTGAAGAGATTTTTAAAGATTTGTTTACAAATTCACTTGTTTGCAAGTGAAATCTCACATGGAAACCCAAAATGCAACAGGCTAAAATGTAGGACAATGGAGATTATTCAAGATGAGTGTCTGGACCCAGACCCTTAGAAATTAGAAAAAATACGTATACATACCTAACTAGACTGAAAAATAAAGAGCTAGGGCCATGTGACAAATGTAAGTTTAAATAGACAAGACAATGTATATGAGGCAGCATGGCATTTGGCTTCCCTCTGACCCTCACTTAAGCTAAGCAGTATGTGTGATTGTCATTTACCTTCAAACTGAAGCAGAAGGTGTAGTATTTAGGCCAAAGAGACAAAACAATGTTTCAAATAGCCAAAGAATTGGGAGAAGTAGAGAAGCTTCAACCCATGAAATATGTTATGGGTGTATCCCATCCAGAAGCACATCCACCCCATACCTGAAGACCATAGAAAATGTGTTTTTATATCAAGGCCAGGATCTCTACAAAAGCAAAGATGTATTTTCAAACATAAATATAAGCAAGCAATCAAAACGTCACTAACACTAAGGAAATCCGACGTCATGGAAAGATGAAAGAGCAGAAGAACTAACTCTTGAGGAAATGAAGCTAAGAAAGTAAGCACACATGCACCAAAGCTTTAAGGTAAATACGTTGAGTATCCTTAGAGAGATTCCAAATAAAGTTACAAACATTAAAAATAAGCAACTCTAAAAACTAAAAACATTAATATCAAAATTAAAATATCTGTATATGAACTAAATAACAATATTAGTATAGATGAAAAGCAAATTAATGAGCAGTAAGACTAGAACTAGAAAAAGTATTAGGACTTCAGATTAAATGGCTCACTGAGTGCCAAATAGAATAAATAACAAAAATTTTTAGAAATACCTATAAAACAAGAGGGAAACTTTAGAATACTAGACTAAAGCTTCTAGAGGGGATGTGTGAAGCTAAAAATAGAAACAAAAATGGGATTAGAGTCTGAGTTTTCATTGGCAAAAACAGATGCCAAAAGAGGCTACAGGATTAAGGTTCTGAGAGAAATCTGTTGTGTACTTAAGTCCTGATCTTGCAAAACTAGCATTCAGTAACTTTGTCATCTACAGATTATTGTAGGAAAAAAATGTATTCTAACAAAATGAAAAATGAGTCAAAAAAGTGTAAGAAGATATCAGCCATCAGAAATGGTAATGAGCAAAAAAAAAAATCATACTCTTACTTTCCATATACAAGAAAAATGTAATTATTAACCATCAAGAACTAAAGTCCCAAGTGATCTCAACATAGGAGGGGTTGTAACAAAAAATCTGATTTTATTTTTGATATTTATCCCACCTCTCCCCCTTTTGGTTCTGCTACACAACTGGGTAAACTGATAAGAAAGCTCAGATTATCTCTGTCCTTAGGTTTTGGCAGGAAATTTAAACTACAAAAGCTATTGCAATGTGCAAGAATCCTTCCTCAAGCTCCAACCCCCAGCCATAATGAAAGTCAAACCATTCTTCTTTCCCTGCTTTTTCAAGTTGTGTTTAAACCAACTTGAGGGTCCACCCTGTTCTCCCAGAAAGCTTTATTATGTGAGTAAGAAACCCTGTCATGTCATCTTGATGGGTGTGTGGTATCATCAGTCTTGATATCCAATACCAAATTTTGGGTGGGAGATCCATGCCACTTTTACAAGGTGACCACAATATGTGTGGAGAGAGAGATGGAAATAGATAAGATGATGGAAAAATATAGAAACTGGTTAACTCTAGAGATCAATTTTTAAAGTCCACACAATTAAATTATGAATATTAAAAGGCCTAGAAAATAGAATACATAAGTTCAAAACAATTAGAAAAAAAAAAGAAATAAAGAAAAAATTTCAATTCAAAAGGTAAGAAATAAAAAAGAAACAGCAAGCAAGAATTATTTTGAAAATGAAGAATTCTCATGAACAAGTACATAATGCAATAAATGTATTAAAACTCTTTATTCAATAAATGAATCAGAACGTCTATTAACAAATAGTGACTCTTAGTTTTGGGTAAAAAGAAAATCTATCTCTCTGCCGACACACACAAACAAGACCAAATTATTTTTAAATGGCTAAAGATAAATAATAGAAGTAGATATACCATGACAAATACTAGCAAGAAGAAATCAATGTGACAATAAAAATATTCAATGAAATGCAAAGGCATTAAAGGGAATAAAGAGGATACTTTATTTGACATAGGTAAAATACACCCCAAAAAGGGGCGGGGGCACCAACAGTTGTAAATTTTTATGTAGATAATAACAAAACTTCACAATAAATCTCAAAGATAGTTTAACAAAGTAGTTAAGAGCAGAGAGTGCAGTCAAACTGAGTTAAAATGGCAGCTTTACCACTTAGTAGGTTGAGACTTAGGGCAAGTTATCTTACATACAGTGCCTCATTTTTGGTATTGGAAAATGGGAGTCATAATAGTACAACTTCAGAGGTATGTGAGGATTACATGAGTTAAAATATATTAAGTGGATAGATAAATGCATAAATACATCTACAAGGTTACATTAAATTATTATCAGAGATTACCCATTGGGAATGAAGTAGGGGTGCAGAACAGGGACATTAACTTTTCCTACTTTATCTACATTTAAAATTTTAATTTAAAGAGTCTTTATTCCAAAAATGTGTAGAAATAGTATATACATAAATTAGAGGAAAAGACCCAAATTTCCATATATATATTTTTAATCTCCTCTTGTTTCTCCTCATTACCTAATGGGAGGTGTCCCAGCCCTGGGGAGTGGAAGAAAATTGAGCTCTTCTAATGAATATATTCTCCTACTTCCACCCTTCTAGTAGATGTACTCTCTCTTTAACCCATGAAATTAGAAGGACCTTGGACCTTTGGTCCTACACTTATCTATGCAGCTTAGGCAAAAGGGTTTTTTATTTGTTTTCTTGTTTGTTTGTTTGCTTGTTGTTGTTGTTTTAAACAGGTACAATACACAATAAAGAAAAAGGTACTCACTCTTTGTAAGATCTTCCCATGTGAATGCTCTGTTAAAAGCCCTCCTTCCCTATGTCACTCTACTGGTGGTGTTTTAGTAGTGATGATCTCTGGATTTTGAGGAAAGAGTGAGGTAAAATCAGTTATTTTATATGAAATGAAGAAAATCAATTTGGCATGATTCAAATGAGTCTAAATCAAGTATATTTCTTTAGAAGCAGGTAATATCTATGGAATGACAGCAGAACTGGTTGTGGAAGAAACATCCCTAAAAATCCGAAAATCCAAAAGAAATTCCTCATATTTGTGGATGTAAGAGAAGAGCAATTTAAGATTTCCATGCAAGCAAAAATAACTGATCCAAAATCAATAGAGGAGGGCTATCCAACAACCAAAGTTTGGGAGAATTTAAAGGCAGAAACAGAAAGAAGAGTATAGGCTCCAAAATTTTATAAAGGAAGGTTTAAGATATTTAGAGATGGCAATCTGGCTAAAAGGGGAGGCCAAGAGATTTATCTTGAAGCTGTGTTTTCAGAGTAGGCACATGGTTTTTAATTAGATTTATGTTTATTTTTATTGGCTGAGGGAGTGGGTTTAGTGGTGGTGGTGGTGGCAGTGGGGTGTGTGTGTGTGTGTGTGTGTGTGTGTGTGTGTGTGTGTGTGTGTCTGTTTGGTAGGGAGAGGATGCAATAATCGCTGCTTTCCTTAGCCAACCTTTAGCTTCGCAAATAAGAACAAAGGTAGAGTAATGATAATATATTCCTAACATAAATGCTTTCATCATTTTAAAATATAAACTATGTCTAGAATATAAGAAAAAAACTTAAATGAAAAAGTCAAGTTATCATACATGCCTAAATATAAGGCTTTTTTTCCCCCCTGCAAAACTTAAAGAAAAGGAATCACTTGATATTCAAATGACAACAAAATCTCTCATTTGTTTTGAACAATAAAGTGCAGTTTGTGAAAGGACATCATCCAGAACATGTATAAATCCAGGGAGAAGTGCTAGTGCAAGAAAAAATAGCTTCCCTGGAGGTATTTGGTGATCCCTGATAGCCTATCATCTGGGACTTAAAGGGCCAGCCATATAGCAGATAGAAGACAAAATCTGTAAAGTCACACCAGACACCACTTAAAGTCCAGACCCTTGAAGGTTAGACTAGGAAAAACCTATCCTACAGCAGGAGGCAGAGAGGATAATTGCTGGTCTTGGCTTTGGATTTTTGCTAAATAGAAAAAGAAAAATGTCTCTCCTAAGAATTGTCAACTACAAGACTATACTTTTGTATGTTTGAGACCATTTCTAAAACCTCAAGCTGGAAATTTAAAGTTGTCCTTGATAAGTAGTGTCTCCAGGCATCAAGCATAATCAAAAACAAATACTTCATGAAAAAAACTTAGAAGCCAGATGTCAAAAATTTCTTATGCTCAAGGAACCTGTATTGATATACAAAAATAACAAAGCATGAGGAGACAAAACACAATGAGTGGAAGTAAGTAGAAACCAAAAAAAATGGCATAATCTGACACCCAAAGACCATAAATACTGGAATTATCATCTATGCAATATAAAATAAGTTTATTTTATATGTTTAAAGAAATTGTAAAAATAATAAAAGCATAACATAATAATACTAATTTCTCAAAAAATAACCAAACCCAACTTTAAAAGAACCAAATGTAAATTCTTCCAGTTAAAAATGTGATAATTGAAACTAAAAACTTGGGAAAAGAGCTGAATGGTGGATTAGATAGAAATGAGAGGAAAATTAATGAATTTTAAGAATGTTTAGAAGATATGAGTGTTGCAGAGACAAAGTGAAGAATAAATGAAGAGAGTATCATGAAATCTAACTGGAGTTCTAAGGAAAGCTAACACTGAAAATGAGGAGGGGCAGTCTTCCAAAGAACAATGGCAGAGCATTTTCTAAAATGCATGAAAGATGCCAGACTCAGATTTAAGAAACCCATAGACTCTCAACAGAATGGGTAAAAAGAAATCTAGATTCATCCGCATAGAAAGTACAAAACACTAAAATAAAGAAAAAGCAATAAAATCAGTCAAATAAATTTTACAGAAATACAATAACTAGAATAACAGATGACCTCTCAACAGTGACAATGAAGTCCAAAATTAATAGAATAATATCTTCAAAGTACTGGTGTAAATGAACTGTTGACCCAAAATTGTGTATCTAGTTAAACTGACCTTCAAAAGCAACAGTAAAATAGACATTTTTCAGATATTTTTAAAAAATGGGTAAATCTTAAGAGTACAATGTAATGAATTCTCACAATTGTAGTTCAATCCCCTATCAAGATATGGAACATCTCCCAAGAAAAGTCTATCATGCCCTTTCTAGTCAATCCCCATTCTCCCATCCCCACTCTAGAGTAACCATGTTTTTATGGTTTTTTTTCCAGGGAAGAATATTTTTTGCCAATTCTAGAACTTCATACAGAAGGTATCCTCTCTTTTGCACTTTTTATGTATTCCCATGTCAGGCTTCTTTCAGAATAACATTTTTGAAATTCATTCATATTTTTGCATGAATTGTGTGTCACCCCTTTTTATTGTTAAATGGTGTTCCATTGTATGAATATTCTGCTCTTCATCTACTTTCCTATTGATGGATTGGTGAATGACTGTGCCAGCTTGGGGCTTTTATGAGTAAACTGATATAAGCATTCTTATACATGTCTTTTTGTGGGTGTTTATTCTTTATCAGCTCATGTAAAGCATTTGCAAAAAATGATTCTTTGCTGCAAAGCAAAGTTCAACAATATTCAGTGAATCAATACTAAACACATATATTCTCTGAATAACCAACTATAAACCAATAAGGAAAAGAATTTAAAAACACATACATTTGTGCATTTAAATACACTTCCAAATAATTCATGGATTAAAGGAGAAACCATTATGGCAATTAGGAAAAAAAAGCAAAGACTTTTTAAAGTTGCATATGATAGTCTGACATGCAGCCACAATGGCACTTAGAGGAAAATTTATAGGCTTAAATTCACACATTAGTTAAAAAAAAAAAAAAAAGTGCAGAAAGGACAAGGCATCTAACTTAAGAAGTAAGAAAAGAATGATGTAATTAATTTTAAAAAAGGGAAATTGTAATGATAAGCACAAAAATTAGTGAAATGGAAAGTAAAGGTATACTACAAAGGAACAACACACCCAAAGTTGGTGTTTTGGAAAGACTAATAAAATTGGCAGACTTCAGCAAGATTAATTAAGAAAAAGGAACAGAAAGCACAGATAAGTACTATTAGTGGTAAAAATTGATCATAACCATTACAGAGATTACATTTTATGTGAAAGAATATAGATAAACTATTATGAAAATAAATGTAAAATGTAAATAACCTAAATAAATTCCACACACATATAAATAACTTACATAAAACTTAACATACACAAAACTTATACATAAAATTCAGCAAAAGTGACATAAATGTTCTTTCTGGAGGCATGATTTGTCTCAAAACTTCTCTGCTCAACTTATTACATATAATGCTGCTTTTCAAGTTATTGCAGAAGTAAAATGGAAAACGAGAACTGAGAGAGTACAGGAAGTGAAGGGTTGAAATTTACACCTATGGCTCATCTCCAGTTGGTAAATCACTTTGAAATTTGCACAGAGTCCTAGGTCTAAGATTGTGACCATTATTATACAGTCTAGAAGAACAGGAAATAAAAATCCTGGTTGCCACACCTTTGTTAAGTCCTTTGAGTGGATTAAGATGGGTCCCTATAAACCCTCTTCAATTAGAATGGTTCAGGGAGTAAGACTAAGACAAGAATCCTGTTAAGCTCAAGGACTGTAATTGTGTTTAGAGGGAGTTCTCACAGAGAAAATGGCATGCCTCATTTTCCACAGTGAAAAGAGTCATTATTTTTTTAAAATACTGCAAGAATTGTTTCCAAAAATGCCAACAATCTGGATTACAAGGGGCTGTGATGGTTCAATACAGCTAGGCTGCAAACATCTTATACACTGAGAAAGCCCCTCTTCAGATGGAGCTAAGGAAAACTATCAGGAGGGATGATCCAAACAGTTCAGGTAAGAGCCAAGGTGAACTGTGGACTGGGGAACTGCTCCCAGGAACAACAAGCACAGTCTAATCAAGAAACGCTTCCTCCCTCCAGAGTAGTGGAGTTCACTGCATTTTCTCAGAGGAATTTCAGAATTGCTATAGACTACTAAAAATTAGAACTTCCAATTCTTCTTCTTTCTAATGCAGGTATTTATTTAGATTCTACTAACTCTGTTCACTATTATAGATGGTGCAAGGGATATGCACTTAGGTTGCCCTTTTTGTACTTAGGTCCCAGAAGTAAGGGACATGACTCTAGACATGATATAGGTCACTAGATCCCAGACTAAGAGCCTAATACCATGATTAAATGAGATTTTTCAATGTCTTGGTGAAGTGTATTTTTACTTGTAGAAGGAAGAAAATTTTTGTTACCAAACGTGTTGACTATAGTAGGCTATTATTTATTAACAACAACTTGTTCCCTTTCTGTCATCGTCAAATTTCTCTAAGGGACAGAATATAGTCTCACCTCATTGATGCTGACTTGGTCATATGACTTGCTTTGGCCACTGAGAAATGAGAAAATGTGATGTCTGTCACATTTGGTTTGACTCGTGCCTCTAATGCTCCTAGCCTCAGTTGTGAACACAGCACATGCCAAATATGAGTTGCTTTTTCAGCCTGGTTTCTAGAATGAAAGGGAAATTGGAGCAAAGTCCAACTGAGCCAACCAAGACAATCAAAATTATAATATAGCAGGTAACATGAGCAAAAAATAAATGATATTACAAGCTATTGAAATAATGGAGTTATTACTACAACAATAGCTGATACTTGCCAACTTGGGTCATGAGACTAGTATAAACCTATTATCAAAACAAAGAAAGAAAAAGAAAAAAATGAAAATATATAGGTCTGGGGCACCTGGGTGTGTCATTGTGTTAAGCATAGGACTCTTAATTTCAGCTCCGGTTATGTTCTCAGGGTTGTGAGATGGAGCTCCTTGGGCTCTGCACTGAGCAGGGAGTCTGCTGGAGGTGTTCTCTCGATCTCGTTCTCCCTCTCGCCCTGCTAATGCTTGCTCTATCTCCCTCTCAAATAAGTGAATCTTTAGAAATTAAAAAAATATATAGGTCATCTCATTCATACATATATATTAAAAATATAAACAAATATTGTCAAACTGAATCTAGCATTGCATAAAAGAGATAATACCCAATGACTAACCCCAAGTTTATTCCAGGAATGCAAGTTTGGCTCAATAGTAGAAAATGTATTTATATAACTTATTACATTAAAAGAACAAAAAAAAATCAGATGATCACCATAGATGTAGAAGGGGGATTCAATAAAATTCAACCTTCATTTATAATAGTAATTTTAAAAAGCCTGTCAGAAGAGGATTGTCCTAAATTTGACAAAACATATGTATGATAAACCTATAGCAAACATCCACTCAGTATTAAAATAATTTCTTTTAATGTCAAGTAAAACACATTTATTGGATGATCTAGTCAATTATATAAAAAGCTTTTTAAAATGAAAGAAATAAGTATTAAAATAAACAAAAATATCCTGTTTCATAGGTATTATGAGAAAGAGCTATTTGAGAAAAATGAAAAATGTTGTTTCTAATTTTTACCTATTTTTTCATATATTGTATATTGTCTAAGACTGTACATGTTAAAAATGTAAGGAATCCTCAAACATTATATTCAATCTTAAAAGAAGATTATCCAATGTTAAATGTAACATTTATAAATGAAAGCCAGTTCGATTTTATATACCAGTAACAAACAAAACACAATTTAAAAAAATACAATTTAGATCAACAAAAACATAAGATATACAGAAATATATCTAACATGTTTTGTGTAAGACCATTATGTGGATAGTTTTAAAATTTGAAAGCCATAAAAGAGATCACATAAATGGAAGAACCAATCATGTTCATCAATAGGGATAATATTTTAAAGATGATAACTGTCCCCAAATTAAGCTCTAGATAAAAATGCAGTTCAAATTGGAATCCCAGGAGGATTTTTGTGAAACTTCTAAAAATTATAAGGATAGCAAATGGCTGAAAATAATCAAAACACTACTAAAGAAACTAACCCTACCAGATAATAAGACTTTTTAGGAAGTTCTAGTAATGAAGACAGGGTGGTATTGGTGAAGGGATAAACAGAAAACTGAAGAATGCAAAGCCTACAAATTGTACTACTTTAAAATTAAGAATAAACAGCCAAATGGGGTTTCTAGGCCTGGGGGTGGGAGAATGGGGAGTAACTGTGTAATAAGTATGAAGTTTCCTTTTGGGAGTGAAGAAAATTTGGGGCCTAGACAGAGGTGATGGTTGCACAACAGGGTGAATGTACTAAATCTCACTGAATCATTAACTTTAAAACTAACTTTTGCGTTAAGTAAAATTCACCTCAATTAAAAAATTTAATAATAATAATAATAATAAAAAATAAGGGACACCTGGGTGGCTCAGTGGGTTAAGCCTCTGTCTTTGGCTCGGGTTATGATCTCAGGGTCCTGGGATCCAGCCCCACATCAGGCTCTCTGCTCAGCGGGGAGCCTGCTTCCCTTCCTCTCTCTCTCCCTGCCTCTCTGCCTATTTATGATCTCTCTCTCTATCAAATACATACATACATAAATACATAAAATATTTGGGAAAAAAAATAATACTAATACCCCAAAAGAATTTCTGCTTATTAAGAAATATAATATTGTAAAAAGGTAACTTGCCAGCTGAGTGAAATATTGCAACACAAATCAACTGACAAAGAATTTTAATTTCAGAATATATAATGTCCTCACATGAACATGCTTTTACAGAAAAAACATCATGCCTCTCCCACAAACATGCAAAAAGTGACCAATATCCTTAAATCTAACTTAAAATCTAATTTAAACCAAATTTAAAATCTCAAGGGACAGAATTTCACACCTACCAGATTAATAATAAAAATAGTCATATTAATAATTCCATAATATAATAATAATAAAGTCTCAAAATACCAAATTTTAGCCAGAACATGAAGCAGTGTTGGATCTTGTATACTACTGACTGGATTACAAAATGCTGCAACTTCTATGGAAACTTATTTGGAATTACCTCTAAAGATGCTCTTTTCCTGTGTTCCAACTATTGCACCCTTAGGTAAGCACTCGAGAGAAACTTACACATATGCCTCAGATGATATTGTTTATAATAGCAAAAAAATAGAAACCATCTAACTGCCCATCAACAGTGGAATGTGTAAGAAACTGTACATTCAGAGCTTGGTAAACTGTATAATAGTGAACAAGAATAAATTTTGCCTGTACGTATCAATGTGAATAGTTCTCAAAATTCTATGTCAAACAAAAAAGCAAGCAGTAGAAGAATTTTGTTTTGCAGGAGTCTATTAACTAAATGTTATAATAATGTTATAATTGCAAATTAAAAACCATAAATTAGGAATACATATATAGTAATATTTTATTTTGTTTTATTTAAGATTTTATTTTTAAGTACTCCCTACACCCAACATGGGGCTCAAACTCATAAGCCTGAGGTCAGGAGTCACTGACCAAGCCACCCAGGTGCTCCATATGGTAATATTTTGAAGAAAAGTAAAAGACTGATTAACAGAAAACACAGGATAGTGGTTACTTTCATGGGGGAGAAAAGGAGATCCATACAAGAATGGATAGGAATATAGGATATGGATCTAAAGGGAGATCCGTATAGGAAGGGGAACATAGGAAGTTCAAAGTCACTGGGATTGTCCAGTTCATATGCTAGTCAGTGCAAGTTTTCTCATTTTATTACTATCTATTAACATTCTTTAAAATGTGCTTATACATTTTACATGTATGCTATGCATGCTGTATCTCACAATTTTTAAAAAAGCAAAAAGAAAAACTTGGAGAGATCACAAGTGTATTCCAGTTGGACAAAGTAAAGCCAATCCAGAATGTGCTATGAATATGTATTTGTGATTTTGGAAGAAAAAAATAAATACCCAATGATACAACATTTTATATGGATTCCAAAAATGCTTATCAGTTTCCGTGAAGGAGTCTCAGGTATGCCACAGTTTCTCAAAGTAAAATTACTACTGTATTCTTTAGGACTCTTTTGGTTATAAATGAGAGAAACCTAAAAACCTAACTATCTTAGGCAAATGAGTAAAATGTATTGGAACATTCATGGGACCCTGAGAAGAACAGGGGTGCAGCTAACCTCAGCAATCACACTTATAACATAGAATCAAAAAGTTATAGTTCACATTTTGCTTAAGATAGGTTTTTTTAGGTTCTTAAACATACAGTGAAAGGAATTCTAAATAATACAATTAGTAGATTTACTTTGAACAAAAGACTCTTTTGCTGTCTTTTGTTTCTGTTTAACTCCATGTGCCTGCATCCTTCTCCCATATCAGTTCTGTACAAGGCAAGAAATATGACTAATGGCTACCCCAGGGCTTCATATTCCCAAGCTTCTACCAAGTTTTAAAATCTCAGGGAAAGGTTCTGAATGGCCCAGCCTAAGTCAGACACCCATCCCTGCTAACAACTGTAAGCAGGGGGGTAGGATCTGTAAGAAGATGGTGACACCACCAAGTCAAGTCCCATTGCTTGAATGAGAGGGAGATTCCATCTCACCGCTTAGGGCTCAGCTTAAATATTACCTTTTCAGAAATGCTTTTCCTAACTACACCATCTACAGTGGGTGCCCTCCTCTTATCCTCTCTCATAGCACCTTGTTGCTTTTGCAGCACTTACCACAATAGGTAGCTCCTATTAGTTCTATTTGTTTACCTGGTTTGGTAGGCAAAATCATGCCCTCCCCCAAAGATGTCCACATCCTAATCCTCAGAACCTGTGAATAAATTTCCTTGCATGAAAAAAGGAACTTTGTAGATGTGATTAAGGCTTCTGCTTGTGATGAGGAGATTATCCTGGTGGGTCCAATCTAATCATGGGAATCTTACAATCCAAGGACCCTTCCCCACTGTAATCACAAAGAAATGTGAAACAAAGGAAAGGTCAAAGGAATGTGATGTGAGAAGGACTTGCTCTGATGTTGTTGGCTTTGATGATGGAGGAAGGGAGGCCATGAGTCAAGGAACATAGGTGGCCTCTAGAAGCTGGAAAAAAAAAAATAATAAGGAAATGAATTCTCTCTTGCAGCCTACAGGAAGAAATGCACCTTGATTTTAGCCGCTGTGAGACCTGTGTTGGACTTCTGACCTACAGAATTGCAAGATAATAAACTTGTACAGTTTTAAGCCACTAAATTTGTGGCGATTTGTTACAACAACAATAAGCAACTAATATCTTTGGCCATTGTCTTTTATTAGAATGTAGAGGGGGCACCTCAGTGGGTCAGTTGGTTAGGCAGCTGCCTTCTGGCTTGGGTCATGGTCCCAGGGTTCTGGGACCAAGTCCCACATCGGGCTCCTCGCTCAGCGGTGAGCTTGCTTCTCCTTCTCCCTCTGCTTCCTGTTCCCCCTGCTTGTACTTGCTCTCCCTCTCTCTTAATAAATAAAATCTTAAAAAGAAAAGAGGAATATAGTCTTCAAGAAAGGGGGACTATTTCTATCTTTTTCATCTTCGTGCACAGTAACTAGCACACACATGTTGAATGAATAAATAGATTAATTAAATGAATGAACTAAGAAATTTGTGCCTCATATCCAAAAGTTCATCTTGCAGTCTTCATAGGAAGTGTTTATCTTCCCTCTATGGGAGTTACAAATGTGGAGAATCAAATAGAAATTGAAGCTGATGATCTCAAGTTTCTCTCTATAGGTCAGAAGGGAAAACTTTGGCTGAGAGAATGTGAAAAATGAGCCCTCTTCTGCAAAGAGAGAAGAATTATGCCATGCCAAGAGAACAATCAAAGATGCTAGCAAATCATAGAGCTGGGACAGCACTTATTCTCTATTTGAGCCTTCAAATGGGATGTGTTTTCAGTCAGCTGATATTTCCTATTCAATTTCCAGAAAGTTCCCACTGTCACAAGCCTGGTAAAATACTGGGTCATCCACATCAATTCCAAAATGGTTTCTTTTCCGGTGCAGTCAGATTTTATGATTTATACCTCTTAATGGAAACTAGTAACTTTTCCAGAAGAAAAATGATGGCATGTTCTGAAGAATGTATCCTTTTTCAGGCAATTTGTTTTTGAAGAGGAAGTTCAAGTTACTGATCAGATAATTCACTCTGTCTCTATGGGTTCAGCAACAGAATACCTTTAGTACTCAGAACCTGCTAGTTAAAACTGGCAGCTCTTTTCACCAGGGATAATAAAATAATTGTGTCACAAAATGAGCAGGTCACTGTAAGGAAGGGGTTAAAGAAATGTTATATGAGACAGACGCAGAACCATTGAAATACAATAAAATGTATGCAGCAAAACAAGTTGCTGGAGGGTTAAAAGAATGGGTCTTGACTATTTTCATGTAAATCTTTTGTTTCTACCCCATACCCTTAACCAAAGTTATACACACACACACACATCTATCTATCTATCTATCTATCTATCTATCTATTTATCTATCTATATCTCTCAGCAGTAGCTAACATATACTTTCTTACTTAAAACATGTACATATGGAATGGCTTTGCATGGTGGTCCAGCCAACTCACGAAGCTCCAGGCAGAGAATACTGTGCTTTATCCCATAGTCCAGGGCACCCACTGCCAGTAAATCATTATTCCCATCTGCAGATGAACTCCACATCTGAATTAGCCCTACTCTCACTTTCTTCTTCCTTTTCCTTCTACCAAATATTCTTAGATCCTTGAATTTCCATCTCTCTTCATGGTAACTGTGGAGGAAATGATTTTGGATGGAATTAAGTGGGCACAGGTGGTATATAGTACATACTAGCTCCCAGCATAACATCTGCTTCAGATTCTTCAAAGCTTCTTATTTTTACAACAGTCCTCTTTGTCTGTTCTCTCTTTTTTGTAGTTCTGGTGGGTTGTTTTTTTTCTTCCTATTTCAAGTCTCTGGAAGAAAGAGCAAATAGGGTGGAGGACAGAGAAATTTCCATATGCTTCATCAGATGATAGCATGTGGTTATGTCTGTTGATCTATGATGGCTCACACTTTCTAGACCAGTACTGCCCAAGAGTGCTTTCAGTGAAGATGGAAATGTTCTGTATCTGCACTAGGTCTGTCTACTAAGTCCATCATTCTACTAAGCACTTAAGATGTAGCTAGTCTAATGACTAATTGAGTTTTTTATTTTGTTTAATTTTAAGTAATTTAAGTTTAGCTATCTGTGGCTAGTAGTCCCCGTGTGGGGCAGCACATTCTCAAGATACGATGAACACTAGAGAATTCTAGTTCACTTTTTTCTGTATGTTGTACTTTATACATTATACTTGATTTACTGAAGATAAAATCCTTGAAGGTTCAAGTTTGCATCTCAAACATTAGTGTGTTCCTAAGCATAACAAATCTCTCTCTCTTTCTCTCTTTCTCTCTTTCTCTCCTGAAGTTCATTCATACCTTGTTTCCCCTATTACTTTTATTCTCATCTCAGTCATATCCCAATTACTTACACACATACATAAACACACACACACCCCAGAACACTAAGTGTCATGATGAAAGAAGTATTTGTCATTCCTATGTATATTGCATCTGGAAAAAAAAAAAAAAAACGTGAGCAAAAAGTGGGAAATGCATGATGGTCACTCTCCTAATATCTTCAAATGTAAATATTAGGGAAAGTTTATAAATCCAGGGCACTGTGTACATGCAGAATCACGAGTTGCAGCTCATTATAGAGTACTTTTGCAATGACAATGCTTTGTCCAAAGTGAAACGTGTGATGAAATGTTACCATTAACAAGGGAAGGAAAAGCAAAACAGAATTGGAGATTTTGTTAGGTTTAGACCTTTAATAGCTTCAGAGTTGTGTGAAATGCTTTTTTTTTTTTTCTCCATCAAGGGATATTTTTATTAAGCCATTGCTGGTCAAGTGAATGTTTGATAAATAGCTTATTTTTATTCCTAAGTGGTAGGCTGGACTGTGTAACTAATAAAGCCTGTTGTTCTACAGTCCTGCCAACTGTCTTTCTATCATAGAAATAAAGATGGTTACATGCTGTTTTGAATCCAACCAGATCCAAAACCTCCCATCAGAAGTTAAGATTTAGTTTCTAAATTTAATATCCATAGTTTCTCAAATGTGACTGCTAACAAGAAGAAGAATTTCATTACAACAGAAGTTTTCTTAGGAGAACTAGCATGCTGTTTTAGTGGTTCCTTCCTATTGAATGCTGTCTCCACCAGCAAATACCAACATGACAGGTTTCACCTTATTCCTTCAAAGTTCAGCTATGACCCTAATATCCTTCTTAGTAATGTTTTGGTTCCATTAGGAATCAGAGCTGAAATAGGATTGGTGTAATTGGTTTATTGCAGAGGTATAGTCACACTTATATGCCAGTAGGCAGGTAATAGAGGAAAGGAAAGGTAATCAATGGGGAGTGTATAATTAAGCCAGCTACCATTTTGAGTGACTGGAGTTTAATCCCAGGGATTATATGGGATACAGTGTAAAAATTGGATAAGGGACAAGGACACTGGGGTACGTAGCCATTAGTCATTGGTTAAGGAATCCCTTGGAGGGTATGTTAATTTTCTCACACTTCATTTGAGTGAAGTTTGTTCTTCTGACAAAGAGCAGGAGCTGGACATTAGAGGCAAGGCTGGCATGCACAGGAAGGTGAATGGTTCTGAGGGCATATCGTCAGTTTTGACAGAATCTGCTACATAAATACTATATGAGATGGAATTCTTCTTAAAGAATAGCAATTTTACAGTGCCTGGGTGGCTCAGTGGGTTAAGCTTCTGCCTTTGGCTCAGGTCATGATCTCAAGGTCCTGGGATCGAGTCCTGCATTGGGCTTTCTGCTTGGCAAGGAGCCTGATTCCTCTTCTCTCTCTCTGCCTGCCTCTCTGCCTACTTCTGATCTCTCTCTGTCAAATAAATAAAAATAAAATCTTTTAAAAAAAGAAAAAAAAGAATAGCAATTTTATAGAGTTCATTTTAGTTATTCCAAATATTTCATTTTCTAGCTGAAAGAAGAACTGTTCTAGAATTTGGTGGTTCTTCCATATTTGTTTCAAGATTTAATGATTTTCAGTGATGATCTCCCCATATTTCTAAGAATAAGGAGAATTCATACTTATTTTGTAGAGAAACTACTTTATATCCTTGATGTTTTTAGCCACAAGGATTTTCCTAATTTGCTTAAATTTTTATTCATATGAAATAACCTGAACTTTCAAAATATTCTAGGTTTGGATCCACTGATGAACATGCCCTATGTAGAAATGGCATAGAACTCCATGAAAATCCAGTAGTGAACCTCCTACATTGATAAGATATATCAAGAGAGAAGACATGAAGAATGTGAAGCTTTCATCTAAGTCACATGTGTATGTTGACTTAGTATACTCAAGACATGAAGTGATTAAACAGTAAAACCACATAGCTTTACTCAGGCACATGCAAAATTATCATAGAATCTACTTGTTATAGATCATACTCAACAAAGAAGTTTCTCTCTCAGAGAAAATCAGGACTTTATGTAACATACAAGGTAAGCAACATGAAACAGACCACCCAAGCCCTATCAATGAAGATGATACAAATTCGGTGAAGAGTGTTCACCATGATGAAGTATGTAAGGGAAGTTACCCTGAAAACCATTCACAGAACCACAAAGCAGAAGAGAGAGGTGTGATCAGGAGTCACCAAGCAGAACCAAAATGAAGCCTAAGAGACAAATTCAAGCATCCAACTGAGCACAGGCCCTTCTAGACCCCTGGTTAGCAGAGGAAGAGGCCAGAGTGAGGATCTTCCCAGAAAGAAAGAAAAAAAAAATGCAAAGAAGGATAAGGAAGGGAAAAGAACTAGTAGGGTTGAAAAGTGGCTCAGAGTCTCATCTGGGAATGCTAGTGGCCATAGGGGGCTCACGTGGCCTTGGCCAGTCCTGCCCGCAGTCACTGGAATGTGGAAGGAGAATTGTGCGCAGAGGGCCTCCTTGACAGGAGCTGTGTTCTGGTCAAGAGAGAGAGCCAACCTTCGGTAACTCTGCTGGGAGGGGACCTGGGAAGGAACATTACCAATCTTACTTTTCATCTCCTTTGGTCTTCTGCCAGCGTTCTCCCTCTCCTTGCTAATCTAGCCATCCTGGTAGTCTTTTGATGGAGTCCAAACAGGAAGCTTTCTGTGGAAGAAAGCAAGGCAGAGAAATGTAAAGAGTGGACTCTGTCAAGCATCAGTGGCAACATCTCTGTACATTCTGGGTAGCAAGACCTGTCTATCTTTCCCACATTCCCTTAATTATTCACTTAGTCAACAAAGATATTTAAACATCATGTTAATACTTGTAAAAAGTGGGAGTGGCTGTGGTGTTGCAGATGATTTAAATACCCAGCGAGAGGGGACTATTAAATGTGGGTACATCAAAGCATGGAGTTCTCTGCAGGTGGTAATAATGTACAGTATTCAAATAGTTGTGTCAGCTCTTGTTTTCACTTCAATATACTGGCAGGGCCACATTTGGAAGGAATTAAGATGGTAAACAACTGAACCATTGGTCTAAAGGCAAAAAGCATTTTATTCAGACAGGTGTTGGCAGTTTTCTCTTAAGTGCTTGTGCGAATTCCTTTCCAACTCCTATGTTTGAAAAAAAAATCTCAAATTCTTTGGTTCAGAGTTCTAGTTTAATTCTGATTTCCTTTTTTTCTTCGTGGTCAATATACAAATTTGATATCAGAGAAGACAGTTTCATTACAAATATTAGAAACAATCTACACACAAAGCTTAAGTTGTTGCAGAATAAAAATAACACCAACTTGCCCTGTATCCATTTACTTTGTCTAATTATTTTCTACTTCCTACTTTGCAGTATTTTATCAAGTCTTCTTTAGAATCAACAACTGATATAGGTGTCAAATTTTAGCCAAGCCTTAATACAAAATAGCAAAGTTTACACAGCACATATAAAACAATATCTTTGCAGCAGCATGAATGAGAATAACTTTGACCCCACTTAACCAGGTCACTTTTCAGGGAGAATAAACGACAACTCCCTCTAACCTAGGTCACAATGATCTTGGTAAGTCCCCAGGCCACAGTGGCTTCCAATTTTTCTTTGTCCCAACCTGAACTGACCAGCCTTGTTGTCTTTCTAACTAGAAGCTTTTCTGGAAAGGCCACAGGATTAAACTCCTTATCTAAATCATGAGACTTCACCTACAGGCATTTTATGTTGCAAAAAGACAGAATAAAGTCTTAATATTCTGTTGGATTAAATAACCCATCGCACTATGACGAAATATATGAGTTAGTGTGTTTGAACTGACATAAATGCCCTTATATACTAGCACATTTTATGTAGGGTCATATAAATAAGAAGAGATCATTTGTAATAAAAATAAACATAATATTCACTATTGTTAACATTCTCGGAAAAAATTGGCATTTGCTTTTTATGGCATTTGTTCAATACTCCTCCAACTGACAGAGGGTTTTACTCTCCCCAGAGGAGAGAGAAGTGAAATCTTCCTGGAGAAATAGTGTGTTTATTGTAGGTAGGTGCCTCTCTTTCCTTAGTCTAGTGAAATGCTATGACAAATTTCCTTCTGCAAGAGAAAACTGACATTATGAAGACAAAACCCAGGTAAATTGTAACTGTAAATCATCCCTCCTTAGGTATTAAGGTGCTCTTTGTGGGTTATTCCAAAAGTGAGTTTACGGAGTTATTCTTAAGAAACCAATTTTATTACAAGGTAAGAAATCACTGTAAGTATTTAAACAACTAATCAATACTTTCCAACATTATCCCCTCTCCAATTAGAGCATCACTCTTCGTTTAGGACAAGCTTTCTGGCTGTGGTTGAATAAAATAATGGCACCTTAGCACTCATAGTCTTCTGTTCATGTAGCATTAGAGTTTCCTGCAAACTTCATCCTGTTTTGCCACACTTGTATACCTTCTAAAGAGTTCAACAAATTGTCAATAAGTTTTTTTTTTCCCCGAGTTAATTTTTTTATGGCACACACTTTGTCCATAGAGGTGGGGGAGAGGGGGAACACATGTTTAGGATCGTGGCCATTTTAAACTAAGGGGATGCCAGATAACAAACAGTCTTGCAGCTGATCCACTTTGCAATGTTGTCACACATGCCTAACAAAATATTGTACTACCGACACAATCGTTGTATTCTGCACTGGTAATTAACCTTGTAGAGTTATTTTAAACAAGCCTCATGCATATGTCATAAAGCAAATGACAAATTAAATGTTCAGATATGATTACGAAAGCTATTTTCCTTTTGGATTTAATTCTGTTCCTGCTGAAGCCTCTGTTAAGTAGCATTTTATAGACGCATGATGCTAGAAAGAACTTGAAAGACCCCACATACCCTGTACATTTTTGTTTTTGTTTTCTTTGTTTTGGGGTGAGGCCCAGGGCAGTGATGTGATTTGCCCAAGGTCACACAGCTGGTTTGCGGTGGAATCAATAATAGAGTCTCCTGATCTTGTGGTGATTACTCGTTGCTCTGGCCTTTGTCCTGGAGGATTAAACATATGGCCCTAAGTGAGGAGAGGAAATATTTGGCCTTATGGATTAAAAACAAGCTTATGTATTTGCCTCTGAAAAATGTCCAAGATTCACTCCTGTTCTCCTCTTTGCCTTTTCATTTACTTCCACATTAACCCAACATTGTCCAGGAACATTATTAATCTTCCAAACTCTTCAAAACCTCAAAATTCTATTTGTCTGAACAAACAGCATTTGGCTTGGTCCATACACTTTAATACCATCACTTGCGCTATCTCAGTCATTTGTTTTCTAGCACCCTAGGCTGAGGTGATAAAAGTAAAGCTTCTCTTTGGAAAAGGGCACATGAAGATACAGGCAGACTAGGACACCTGTAGTACTTCCAGTCAAGGAGCTGAATATACATAGGCTAAATATCATGGTCACATATATGTGTAGGGGAATAGCTAAATGAAAACACACTGGGAAAACAGAGACCTTTGTTTTCATTAAACTTGCTACCTATTCATTTTTAGGACCTAGATCCATATTTATCAGGGTTGACACATGGGCCCACATCATCTTCAGTTTGTTCCTAATATCTCACTCCACAATTAGTGTATCTGTGGCAAAGGTGATTTAATACCACCGAAATGTTCATCTGACCACTACAGTCTTTGACTATCATTTTCACCTTCATGGTCTAAAATTCAGGGAGTTAACCCCAAACTACATATAATTAGTGATAAAATTAATATAATCATTCTTTGTTCCAATCTCATACAGCAACTTCTCCTGATCCTGAAATGCCATTTGAAGTGGAAAAAACCATAATGAGTTATGTGTTTGTGATCTAAAGGAAGCTGTGAGATAGATAAGAACAAATTTGGAGAGATTTTCACAATGATTATTTCTAATCTGCTTCTTCCATAGTTCCAGCTCGGGCTTTAACACTTTGCAAAGATGTAGCAGGCAGATGATGCAGCCCCACTTCCTTACACCAGTTTCTCTTGGCTGGTTGCAGGTGGAATTGAATACCCAATAAATGGACCATAAAATAAATATTCACTTTTTCCTGACCACAAATGACCACATCTAAGCCATATATGTACATCACAGGGTTGGTGGAAAGATACACAAATAAGCTGGTGAAGGGCAAGGAACCACTCGACAGAAGTAGAGAGATGAATTCTATTTCTCTTTCTTTATACTTTGGAACAGGAGCTCATTATTCCCTTGACTTTATTTCTTTTTGAATTCTAAGTACATTTGGTACACATGCACATACATTCACACTTCCTTCAAATGTCCCCACATTCCCTCAAATGACAGCATTTAAAGGAAGAAACTCTTTTATTTATTATTTGCAGCTAAAATATTTCTATTTTATAATTAATATCCATGTGGCCAGGAGGACTGTGAATGTGGTAGCATTGTAGGCAGATGCTGACACTGTCCCTCCTATATGGCCTCAACATCCACATCTACACACCAAAGGCTGCTTACCGCAAACACCTGTGACTCTCTTTCTGGGCTCTTTTCTGGTCAAGAAGCCATACTCAGCCCATTTTCAGCTCAAACCAGAAGTGTCAGAATTCATACCTGTGGAAGCAGACCTCAACAAATCAGCTTCTTCAGCCCTCAGCTGAGATAACTCTGAAGCATGTCCTATGCTGTCTCCCTTGGTTCTCCAGCAGGACTGAGCTCCAGCTGACCAATTGTAGTAAACTTACTTAATAACCTATCCTTATGGGCTTCCTTCCCTTCCCTGTCTTACTTTTTTACAACTATATAGTGTTTTCCATGATCACCTTATAAATAAGCTACTTGCATTGGACTCCTTGTCTCAGAGCTGGTATTTGGAAGAATGCAGACTGAAACAGGCATTATGGTTGAAAAGTAGAGCTTTGTATTAACCTGGAATTCATTCCAACCCTAGCTCTACCATTTCCTAACTATACAATCAGGATCAAGTTAATCAAAACTCCCTGAACTTCATTTTCCTGGTCTTTAAAATAAGAGTAGGAATAATAAAGTTATTGAAAAGATTAGTTGAGATAAAATAAAGTGTTTATCACAGTAAATGGCACATAACATGCATTTAATGCATGTTAATTCTTTATTCCAGTTATCTATTACTGTGTAACAAATTAACTAATACTTAGTAACCTAAAAGAGCCATGACTTTGCAGAAATGACTCTTATGGGTGGCTCCCCCTTGGAGCCTGTTGTGCAGTTATGGTTGAAAAAAAGCCAAGAGTCATTTGAAGCCTTGATCAAGTTGGACGTCCCGCATGGCTCATTCAAAGGGAAGCAGTGCCCTGGATGCTGGTGCTGTCAATCAGAGCAGCCATGCCTGGCATTTTTGTATGATTTTGGCTTCTCACATTTTTATATGATTTAGGTTCTGAAAGGGAACATCCCAAAAGTGAAGGTTACCAGAAACCAGGTATAAACTGCTTACCTTTTTTGACCTAGTTTCAGAAGTCATACTTCTTCATTTATACCACATTTTATTGGCTACAACTAATACTTGAAAGCCAGTCCAGCTACAAAGGGAGAGGAACTGGACCTCAGTTTTTCATGGGAGAAGTATCCAAAACTTTTAATCTGTTTACTATTATTATTGTTACCACTTATCAGGATCACTTGCTTCTGGCTGTAAAAATTCACCAACTATTGCTGGATTAATTAATACAATTATGTACACATCATCCCATTATGACTCTCATTCAATCAGTTGTAAAGCCTTATCTATTCAATCCACAGTCATCCTTAATAACATATATAGCATCTTTAGGTCTGTTCCATTTTCTCCCTCATTACTGACCCAACCCTTGTGATTTGTGCCTGAGTTATCTTGCACCTGCACCTTTGTGATAGGTTTATTACTAGTCTTCTGATCTCCAGCCTCTTTGTCCTATTCATCTTGTACTTGGCCCTCAGATTAATCTTCCTAGGGTTTAACCTTAATCATGTTTAAATTCTGCTCACAATTCTTCAATGCTCTCTCATTGTCTATGTAACAAAACCCAAAAACCCTTGGAATTCAATATGAAACACTGGGAAATATGGAAAAATTAAGGCTAAAAATAATAACAAATGCTTACATTAGAACAGACATTATCTTAATTGTTTTATAGATATTTATTTGTTTAATTCTTACAAAAACCTTATGAAGATACTATTATCTCATTTTACACTAAGGATCAACTTACAGCTGCTTGATATCCAAACTAATCATTCCATCCATCCCTGCTTTCTCTCTATACCCTCACCAAACATAGAGAAATGTTGAATAAACAACAGTATGTTCTAAATATAATATCCAAATGTAAAAAAGATAAATCACCAAGGGATTAGAAACAAAGAAGGACCTAAAAACCTAAATGTCTAGTCAGTGCCATTGCAACCCTAGTCTTTTTTGAGCCAGTAAGAATTTAGTATCTACTCTGAACTCTTTGGGAAAAAAATACTTCAATGAAAATTTAAGATCTCGAAACTGTGCCACATGCAGGTGTAGGGTATAAATTTAGATATAATAAATCACAAAGAAAGCCCTAAAATAAATAATCAATATGGATATTATCCTAAAATGATGCTGGCTTTGGCCCTGAGTATATGAGGGCCATATACACAGAGGAAACAAAAAGTCCTCTAATCTACTTAAGAGTCTCTCCCTCTGCCTCTGCCCTTCCCACACTCTCTCTCTCTCCATTTCTCTCTCTCTCAAATAAATAAATAATTCTTTTAAAAAATGGGGTGTCTTGGTGGCTCAGTCAATTGAGCATCTAACTCTTGGTTCTAGCTTAGGTCATTATCTTAGGGTTGTAAGTTGAGCCCTGAGTCAGGCTTTATACTCAGCTGAGAATCTGCTTGAGATTTTTTCTCTCTCCCTCTCCCTCTGCCCCATGCTTGCTCTTTTGCTGTCTCTGAAATAAATAAGTAAATCTTAAAAAAAAAAAATCCACTCTTCAGGGACATTTATATAAAAGCACTCAAAGGAAAGACATTTATATAAAAGACTCAAAGGAAAAAATGTCTTTGCTAAAGATAAACTCACAATATAATTTAAAAATTAAAACATTTTGAAGAAGCAATACACCATTAGAAAGATTCAGAAGGTATCTCAAAGAGATATAATTTAAAAAAGAAAAAGAACAAAAAGCAAATTTAAAAATAAGAATACTTAAAAGGGGGACAAACAAGATGATGGAGGACTAGGAGACTTAATATCATTGGATCCTAGCAGTTCAGTTAGATAGTTATCAAACCATTCTGAACACCTACAAACTCAACAAAAGATTGAATAGAAAAAGAGCAGCAATTCTAGGAACAGAAAATTGACCACTTTCTGGAAGGTAGGATGTGTGGAGAGGTGAATCTGAAGTAACAGAAAGATAGACTGTGGGGGAAGTGGTTGGCTCCCGGCAAGTGATAGAGCAGCAGAGCACAAAATCAGAACTTTCACAATCTGCTCCACAGAGGGACATCACTCCAGCACCTAAGTTGGGGGTGTGGGGAATAGCCCTCTCAGGTAGAGTGGTCTCAGAACCTGTGGGGTCACAGAAAGACCCAGGGTGCCTAAGTGTGACAGAGCTCCCAGGTAGCAGATTGGGGAAGCCAGTTGCAGAGACAGAGCCGAGGGATGGGCTCTCAGCTCATATTATCTTAAACCGTGATCTGAGGCACAGTTGGGCCACTGCTCTTTGAGCAGGAACCCCATGGGTGGTAGATCCAGGGAAACTCAACTTCCAGGAGGAATGGTGTGGGAGCACACTGCAGTAATCTGCTGGGTCTGGAGACTCCAAAGAGGACTGTGTGCCAGAGACAGAAGCATTCAGTCACAGGCCAGATGAACACGGAGTGTGGCCAGAGACTAGGGAGACAGGAGGGATTGACTGCTCTTCTCTGAGGGCACATTGAAGAGCAGGGCCCTGAGCTCTCTGTTCCTCTGGACCAGAGATTGGGAGGCTGCCATCTTCATTCTCCTCCAAAGCTGTATGGAAAGCATTCAGGGAACAAAAGCTACCCAAAGCGAACCTGAGCAGATTTGCTCTCTGAACCAGGCCACTTAGCCTGGCCTTTGGTGAGGGCAGTGCAATTCCACCTTGGGAAAAGACATTTGAGAGTCAATACAACAGGCCTCTCCCTCAGAAGATCAACAAGAACATCCAGCCAAGACCAAGTTCACTGATCAATGAGAACTGTGGTACTCCAGAGTTAGGGGAAAGCAAAACATAGAATTCATGGTTTTTTTCCCATGATTCTTTAGTCTTTCAAAGTTAACTTTTTAAATTTATTTTTTCTTATTCTATTTTTTAAATGTTTCCTCTTTCTTATTTTAACTTATTTTATCTTATCAATACCTTTTTAGAAAATCTTTTAAAAATTTTTATTGTTATAGTCATATTCTATACCTTCATTGTATTTGACCTTATTTTTTGTATACATATAGGTTTCTTTTTAAAATTGTGGGATACAGTTTCTTCTAATAAATAAAAATATACCCTAAATCTAGTGTATGGCTTTATTCTAGTCTTTAGCCAGATCACATTCTTTTCTCTTTTTTTCAGCCAATTATTAATATTATCAATTTCCTTTTTAGAATATTTTTAAATTTTCACCTTTATAGGCATATTCCATCCCTTCATTGTGTATACACACGCACACACACACACATATGTTTTTCTTTCTTTAAAATTTTGGGAGACAGTTTCTTCTAACAGACCAAAATACACCCAAAACCAAGTGTGTGGCTCTGTTCTTTTCACCGGTCCTATATATATGGATATATGACCTTTCATATCAGGTCTCTTCTGATTTGGTTAATATATATTTCTCTGGAGTTGTTGCTATCTTTTTAGTATTTTCTTCTCTCATTAATCTACTCTTATCTGGATGAAATGACAAGGCAGAAAAACTCACCTCAAAAAAAAGAACAAGAGGCAGTAATGATGACTATAGGGACCTAATCAGTATGGACATTAGTAAGATGTCAGAACCAGAGTTCAGAACGACGATTATCAAGGTGCTAGCTGAGCTCAAAAAAAAAAAAAAAAAAAAGCATGGACGATACAAGAGAATCCTTTTCTGGAGAAATGAAAGAACTGGTATGCTTGCGTGGCTCAGTTGGTTAAGCAGCTGCCTTCGGCTCAGGTCATGATCCCAGTGTCCTGGGATTGAGTCCCACATCAGGCTCCTTGCTCGGCAGGGAGCCTGCTTCTCCCTCTGCCTCTGCCTGCCATTCCGTCTGCCTATGCTCGCTCTCTCTCCCTCTCTCTCTGACAAATAAATAAATAAAATCTTTAAAAAAAAATGAAAGAACTAAAATCTAAACAGTTTGAAATTTAAAAAACAACTAATGAGGTGTAATAAAAAAATGGAGGCTCTTACTGCTAGGATAAATGAAGCAAAAGAGAGAATTAATGATATAGAAGACTGAATGATGGAGAATAAAGAAGCTGAGAAAAAAAGAGATAAACAACTACAGGACCACGAGGAGAGAATTTGAGAGACAAGTGATACCATAAGATGAAACAATATTAGAATAATCGGGATCCCAGAAGAAGAAAGAGAGAAAGGAGCAGAAGGTATATTAGCAAATTATAGCAAAGAATTTCCCTAATTTGGCAAAGACCACAAGTATCAAAATTCAGGAAGCACAGAAAACTCCCTTCAAAATCAATAAAAATAGGTCAACAACCTGTCATCCAATAGTAAAACTCACAAGTCTCAGTGACAAAGAGAAAATCCTGAAAGCAGCTCACGACAAGAGGTCTGTAACATTCAACGGTAGAAATATTAGATTGTCAGCAGATCTATCCACAGAGACTTGGCAGGCCAGAAAGGACTGGCATGATATATTCAAAGCACTAAATGAGAAAAATATGCAGACAAGAATACTATATCCAGCTACGCTGTCGTTGAAAATAGAAGGAGAGTTAAAAAAACTTCCAGGACAAACAAAACCTAAAAGTATTTGCAAACACCAAACTAGCCCTACAGGAGATATTGAAAGGGGTCCTCTAAGTGGAGAGAGAGCTTAAAAGGAACAGACCAGAAAGGAACAGAGACAATATACAATAACAGTCACCTTGCAGGTAATACAGTGGCACTAAGTTCATATCTTTCAATAGCTACCCTGATGGAAATGAGCTAAATGCCCCCCAAAATGGGACACAGGGTATCAGAATGGATAAACAACAACAACAACAACAACAAGACTCATCGATATGCTGTCTGCAAGAAACTCATTTAGACCTAAAGACATCTCCAGATTGAAATTGACGGGGTGAAAAACCGTTTACCATTCTAATGGACATCAAAAGAAATCTGGGGTGGCAATCCTTATATCAGGTAAATTATATTTTAAGCCAAAGACTATAATAAGAGATGAGGAAGGACACTATTTCATACTTAAAGGGTCTGTCCAACAAGAAGACTTGATAGTTTTAAATATTTATGCCCCTAACATAGGGGCAGCCAATTATATAAACCAATTAATAACAAAATCAAAGAAACACATCTGTAATAATATGATAATAGTAGGGGACTTTAACATCCCCCTCACTGAAAAGGATCGATCATTTAAGCAAAAAAGCAAAAAGGAAAGATAAAAAAGCTTTAAATGACCCACTGGACCAGATAGACATCAGAAATATATTTAGAACATTCCCTCCCAAAGCAACAGAGTACACATTGTACTCTAGTGCATTTGGAACATTCTCCAGAATAAATCATATCCTGGGTCACAAATCAAGTCTCAACTGGTACCAAAAAAATGGGCTTATTCCCTGCATATTTTCAGACGATGATGCTTTGAAACTAGAACTCAACCACAACCAGAAAGTTGGAAAGAACTCAAATACATGGAGGCTAAAAAGCATCCTACTAAAGAATGAATGGGTCAAGCAGTAAATTAAAGAAGAATTAAAAACAATTCATGGAAACAAAGGAAATGAAAACACAACTGTTCAAAATCTTTGGGGAAAAGCAAAGGCATTCTGAGAGGAAAGTATATAGCAATACAAGCCTTTCTCAAAAAAAAGAAAAGGTCTCAAGTACACCTAAAGGAGCTGGACAGAAAAAGATCCAAGAAAGTCTAAGCCCAGCAGAAGAAAAGAAATCTTAAAGATAAGAGGAATCTTAAAGATCTTAAAGAGAAATTTTAAAGTTCACACAGAAATCAATGAAATAGAAGCCAAAGAACAGTATAACAAATCAATGAAACTAGGAGCTGGTTCTTTGAAAGGATTAATAAGATTGATAAACCCCTGGTCAGACTTATCCAAAAGAAAAGAGAAATGACACAAATGAATAAAATCATGAATGAAAGAGGAGAGATCACAACCAACACCAAGGAAATACAAATAATTATAAGAATATATTATAAGCAACTACATACCAGCAAATTTGACAACCTGGAAGAAATGGACACATTCCTAGGGACATAAAAACTACCAAAACTGAACCAGGAAGAAGTAGAAAACCTGAACAAACCCCTAACCATTAAGGAGATTGAAGCAGTCATCAAAAATCTCCCAAGAAACAAGAGCCCATGGCCAGATGACTTCACAGGGAATTTCTACCAAACACTGAAAGAAGAATTAATACCTGTTCTTCTGAAAGTGTTCTGAAAAAATAGAAATGGAAGGAAAACTTCCAAACTCATTTTATGAGGCCGGCATTACCTTGAGCCCAAAACCAGACAAAGACCCCATCAAAAAGTATTACAGACCATTATCCTTGATGAACACAGATGCAAAAATTCTTACCAAAATATTAGTCAATATGATCCAACAACACATTAAAAAGATTATTCACAATGACCAAGTGGGATTTAATTCCTGGGCTGCAAATTTGGTTCAACATTTGCAAATCAATCAATGTGATATAATATATTAATAAAGGAAAGAACAAGAACCATATGATATTCTCAATAGATGCTGAAAAAGCATTTGACAAAGTACAACATCCGTTCTTGATCAAAACTCTTCATGGTGTAGGGATACAGGGTACATACTTCAATATCACAAAAGCCACCTATGAAAAATCCACAGTGAATATCATTCTCAATAGGGAAAAGCTGAGAGCTTTTCCGCTAAGGTCAGGAACACAGGAGGGCTGTCCACTATTACCACTGCTATTCAACATAGTACTAGAAGTCCTAGCTTCAGCAATCAGACAGCAAAAATAAATAAAAAGCATCCAAATAGGCAAAGTGAAACTCTCACCCTTTGCAGACGATATGATACTTTAAGTAGAAAACCCAAAAACTCCACTCCCAAACTGCTAGAACTCAAAGAGGAATTCAGTACAGTGGCTGGATATAAAATCAATGCACAGAAATCAGTTGCATTTCTATATGCCAACAGCAGAAGAAATAAAAATTAAGAAGTCGATCCCATTACAACTGCACCCAAAACCATAAGATACCTAGGAATAAACCCAACCAAAGAGGCAAAGAATCTGTACTCAGAAAATTATAAAATACTATAAAAGAAATTAAGGAAGATACAAAGAAATGGAAAAATGTTCCATGCTCATGGATTGGAATAACAAGTATTGTGAAAATGTCTATGCTACCCTAAAGCAATCTACACATTTAATGCATTCCCTATCAAAATATCATCCATTTTTTTCAAAGAAATGGAACAAATAATCCTAAAATTTATATGGAAACAGAAAAGACCCTAAATAGAGGAATGTTGAAAAAGAAAACCAAAGTTTGCAGCATCACAATTTCAGACTTCAAGCTCTATTACAAACCTATAATCATCAAGACAGTATGGTACTGGCACAAAACCAGATACATAGATCAATGGAACAGAATAGCCCAGAAATAAACCCTCAACTCTATGGTCAACTAATCACCTACAATGCAGGAAAGAATGTCCAATGGAAAAAATGCAGCCTCTCCAACAAATGGTGTTGGGAAAATTGGACAACCCCATGCAGAAAAATGAAACCGGACCATTTCCTTACACCACACACAAAAATAAACTCGAAGTGGATGGAAGACCTCAATGTAAGACAAGAATCCATCAAAATCCTTGAAAAGAACACAGGCAACAACCTCTTCAACCTCAGCCACAGTAACTTCTTCCTAGAAACATCCCCAAAGGCAAGGGAAGCAAGGGCAAAAGTGAACTATTGGGACTTCATCAGCATCAAAAGCTTTTGCACAGCAAAGGAAACAGTCAACAAAACCAAAAGACAACCAACAGAATGGGAGAAGACATTTGCAAATGGCATATCAGAGAAAGGGCTAGTATCCAAAATCTATAAAGAACTAATCAAATTCCACACCCAAAGAATAAATAATCTAATCAAGAAATGGTCAGAAGACATGAACAGACATTTCTGCAAAGAAGACATCCAAATTGCCAAAAGGCACATGAAAAATTGCTCAGCATCAGTCAGCATTAGGGAAATACAAATCAAAACCATAGTGAAATACCATCTGACACCAGTCAGAATGGCTAAAATTAACAAGCCAGGAAACAACAGATGTTGGCGAGGATGTGGAGAAAGGGGAACCCTCCTACACTGTTGGTGGAAATGTAAGCTGGTGCCACCACTCTGGAAAACAGTATGGAGGTTCCTCAAAAAGTTGAAAATAGAGCTTCCCTATGACCCAGCAATCATACCACTGGGTATTTATCCTAAAGATATAAATATAGTGATCTGAACGATCATGTGCACCCAAATACTTATAGCAGCAATGTCCATAATAGCCAAACTAGGGAAAGAACCTAGATGTCCATCAACAGATGAATGGATAAAGAAGAAGTGATATATATATACACACACATATACATACATACATATATATGACATATACATACATACATATGACATATACATATATATGTATGTATGTATATGTGTGTGTATATATAGGTGTATGTATATGTGTGTGTGTGTGTATAAATACTATGCAACCATCAAAAACATGAAATTCTGACATTTGCAATGACATGGATGGAACTAGAGGAAAAACATGAAATTCTGACATTTGCAATGACATGGATGGAACTAGAGGGTATTATGTTAAGTGAAATAAGTCAATCAGAGAGAGACAGTTATCATATAATCTCGCTGATATGAGGAATTTGATAGGCAGGGCAAGGAGTCATGGGGAGTAGGGAGAGAAGAAAATGAAACATGATGGGACAGGTGTTGGGGGACAAACCATAAGAGACTGTTAATCTCAGAATAGAAACTGAAGGTTGCTGGAGGGGGAGGGGGAGGCTGGATTTTGGACATTGGGGAGGCTATGTGCCATGGTGAGTGCTGGTCAGTGCTGTGAATTGTGTAAGCCTGATGATTCACAGACCTATATCCCTGAAGCAAATAATACATTATATGTTAATTTTTTAAAAAAGATTTTTAAAAAGAATACTTGAAAGACTAAGAATTAAAGCATAAATATAAACCATAATGAAAAACCAGGATTCTTTTTCAAAATCAACAGATATAAAAATAAATAAAACATTTAGAAATAAAAATTATAGTCAGTGAGATTGTAACTCAAAGAATAACTTAGATAACAGAATGGATATATCTGAAGAGAGAATTGGTGAACTGAATTAAAATGAAGAGATTATTGGGAATAAAGCACAGAGTATTAATGAAATGTAAACTATAAGGGAAAGTTTATGAGACATGTAGGCTAGGAAAAAATCCAATATAAGTCAAATAGAATCTTCAGAAAAAGAAATAAAGAGAATAAGGAAAAGATAATATTTAAAGGAAAAAATGGATGAACTTTTCCTGTATTAAAGAAAGATATGAGTTTAAGACTGAAGAAGTTCTCTGTCTTCAAAACAGCATGAATATAAAACACATTTAGTGTTGGACAACACATTGAAATACTACTGTAGAAAGAAAAAAAATTTAAATCAATAACAGAACTTCTACTTCCACCCATGATGGATTAAGCTTAGTATCAACTTTGTTTACTGTTGGTAGCACTTTTTGGACTATAGTACAAGCTGGAGAAGCCCAGGCAGAGAACTGAAGTCTTCTTAGCAGTACCAGTGAAGATAATCAAGGCTACTTAGGCAACTAGAATATGCAAGGAAAGGTACCAGAGAGGAATAATTACAGAGAGAAATGGCTCTAGGATTTAGATCAAATTTCCTTTGAGCCTCTGGTCAAACACTAAGTTGCACATGCTCAGAACAAAACTCCCAAAGACTGGGCAAAAGACCATTTATTAAAAAAATCAATAATCTAGAAGATTCTGGAGACTGCATAGGACTTGGAAATGCTTTCCCTCCAACCAATGAAGGTGAAGACTCTGAAATGAACACCTTACAAATTCACTGAAAAACCTAGGAAGACCATTCTTGGGAATAGACTTAATTTAACCCTAGAGGAAATTCTACTCTAAACCTTCCCTTGCAGCATTTTGGAACAAACTTTAAAATAGATCAAGGTAACCTGCAAGTAAATTAACTGCCTTCCAGAAAAAACCCACAATATGCTTCAAATCTAGACATTCAAGATGTTGAATTGACAATGTTTGGCATGCCATCAAAATCATAAGCCATGTTAAAAAAAAAAAAGAAGAAGAAGACAAAACAAAACATTTAACTCATAATTGGAAGAACAATTGGTCATATACAGACTAAAGTGAAAGTAATGATAGAATTTCAAATAGCTAATAAAGACTTTCAAATAGCTAGCATAAATTTGTTCAAGAATTTAAAGGAAAACATAAAAGAGTGAGGAAACAAATGGAAAACCTCAATAGAAAATTGTAAACCAAATTCCAGGGTGGCTGTACCAGGTTGCATTCCCGCCAACCTTCCCTTTCTCCACATATTGGCCAACATTTGTTGCCTCCTCCCTTGTTAATTTTTGACATTCTAACTGGTGTAAGGTGGTATCTCATTGTGGTTCTGATTTGTAATTTCCTGCTGGTGATGATGATCATTTTTGTGTGTGTTTCTGTTAGCCATTTGTATGTCTTCTTTGAAGAGTTGTTTATTCATGCCTTCTGCCCATTTCTTGACTCTGTTGTTTTTTGGGTGCTGAGTGTGATAAGTTCTTTATAGATCTTGGAAAACAGTATGGAGTTTCCTCAAGATGTTAAAAATAGAGCTGCCCTATGATCCATTGTTTGCACTACTAGGTATTTATCCCTAAGATAGAGGTGTAGTAAAAGAAGGAGCACATGCTCCCCAATGTTCATAGCAGCAATGTCCACAATAGCCAAACTGTGGAATAAGCCAAGATGTCCTTCAACAGATGAATGGATAAAGAAGATGTAGTTCATATATACAATGGAATATTCCTCAGCCATCAGAAACGATGAATACTCACCATTTGCATCAACATGGATGGAACTGGAGGGGATTATGCTAAGCAAAGTAAGTCAAGCAGAGAAAGACAATTATCATATGGTTTCACTTATATGTGGATCATAAGGAATAGCATGGAGGACCACAGGGGAAGGGAGGTAAAAGTGAATGGGAATAAATCAGAGAGGAAGACAAACCATGAGAGACTCTGGATTCTAGGAAACAAACTGAGGGTTACGGAAGGGAGGGGGTGGGGGGATGGGGTAGGTGGGTGATGGATATCAAGGAAGATGTGTTGTGATGAGCACTGGGTGTTGTATGCAACGAATGAATCATTGAACACTACATCAAAAACTAATGGTATACTATATGTTGGCTAACTGAACATAATTTTTAAAAAAAGGAAAGAAAATTCTGAACTATAAAAACAACTAGCAAAAATGACTAATGTTTTAATAGACTGGCCACATATCTCTTCTGCAACAATATAGATTAAAAAAAATAATAACTGCAAATTGCTGAGGAAAAATACCTATCAACTTAGAATTCTATATTCAAATCAAGTATTATTGAAGGCCGAGAGCAAACTAAATACATTTTTAGAAAAGAAAAGATATAAAAGTTTATATTGCAAAAATACATATTAAAGACCTCAGATCCTTACCATAAAAACTACTGAAGGATCAATCTCAGCAAGAAAATAAATTAAACTCAGAAGAAACAGTGGAACATAGGATGTAGTAGAAAACAAATAAACTAAATAATTAAATATGGGTAAATACAATTAAGCATTGGCTATAAGAAGTGCAACAATAAAATGAAAAATAATTGTAACAATAACAATAATAATAGTTTAAGTGTACAACTGACATATTAGAGGACAATATTTTGGAAGGTGAGAATATGACTTTAAAAATTTAAAGGATTTTAAAATTCTTATAAATTCATTGCTTGGGAGAAGAACAGAGATATTAACTTCAGACTTTTAACAATATTCTATCACTGAAGTATAAACCAACATTTTTAAAGTCAATTTTTCATTGAAAAACTTAAGGATAGATTTTTTAAAATAAAAATAAAAATTTAAAGTAATAAGGAAAATTTTAACTAAGGTAGTAAGATGGTGAGGGTCAGGAAAGAAGTAGAGGTAATACATGGCAACTTTAAAATGCAAAATAAAGTGAAAATAAGCCAGAGCATAGAAGTAAACTTCAACAAATGTAAATGAACAAAGAAAATCTTCATATGTTGTTAATGAAAGACATACTTAAAATATAATCATACTGAAAGACTGTAAGTATCAAAGAAGAAAAAGGTATGTCAGAAAAACACTGACCAAAATAAGCTACTATAACAATGAATATGAGACGACAGACTTTAAACCTGGAGCACTATTAGATTAAAAAAAAAGAGTAATTACTCAGTATTAAAAAGAACTGTTCACCCAGAAAGATATGAGTATCCTGATTTTCAACATATGCAAGCAAAAATAGAAAGGATTCTAAGAAGTTCACAAATCTTTAGATATAGCCGGAGTCTTTTTTATACACCTCTTTCAGAAACTGGTAGGTCAGCCAAAGAAATTCAGAAAATTGCCAAGTCCAAACCTGACTTCATTCCATTGATGTGTCCCTCTCATCTCTGGATGTTTGAATCTCAAATAGACTTTGAGTTGCAGTTTAATTGTGTCATTTGTGCCCCTTTCCTTCTTGTCTTCCCATAGACATGAGGCATCCTGCTGGTACTAGCACTATTGGCTAATAATGCTATAAATATTTTATATGTTAATCCTCACAACTCTCTGAGGTAAGTACTATTATTACCTCCATTCTACAGATGAGTAAAGTCACATAACAATGAAGACAGATCTTTACTCCATCCAAAGCTTTACCACTACCTTTCTAGTAGCATGTCACTTTCTGTTTGACATTACTGTTACCCATACTACGTGTCTTATCTTTCTTGATCGAGTTGAAGCTTTTTAACAGCACATTCTTTAGACATTTTTGTTATTCCCAACTCCCAGACCCTGTACCTCATTGTCTCCCAAGCTCCTTTGCCCATAAAATGTACCTAAAAATATTTTTTGAATGGATTGTTGCTTTGTTTTGTTAGATTTAATTTGTATGGTTTCCCAAGGAAAGGTAAATATAGTCATGAGGTTGGCATAAACCTATTTTGGCAGACAGAGTAGATGTGGAAAGCAAACAATCTTTACTTGTGTTTAGCCACCATAAAATGTATTAGGCCACTTCCCAAATATGGTGACTTATGAAAAAAATTCACACAGCAGGTAAAGCAGGCACGGCTCCTGCTTTCCAGAGCTCTGAATTTCAGAAACAACGTAGTGAATAAAAGATGGAAGGCTTTGAATGGCCGTTCTCTGCTCTGACTTTCACTTTCTATTCTCACTTTCCTGAGCTGATACTTAAATACTTTAATTCATTTAATCCTTTAAACAACTTTAGGAGTTAGGTGTTATTGTTTCCCACATTTCCTCATGAGGAAAACAAAGAACAGACAATTAAGTAACTTGATAAAGTCACAAACAGTAACTGTTGAAGGTAGAATTCTAACCCCAGCTATCCAGCATCAGGAACTGCACTTTTACACAATACTATCTGTAACAGGACTATATGGTGTTATGTTGATATCAAATCATCAATTTAAAAAGCCAAATCACAGCCATGCAAGATTCCTGATACCTCACCACCACAAACAGCTATAATGTTTGTCACCAACAGCTTTCCTCTGAGGAGAGTTAGAGGCAATTGCCAGAGAAGAAATAAATTATGGGCCATGTGGTAGATTACAGTATTGATGCCATTTTCCCCATCACAGGCAGAATATATTTCCCTTACCCCCATCATTAATGTCAGTTTGGGCCAAATGATTTGCTTTGGTTAATGGAATGCAAGTAGACATGACAATATGCCAATTCCAAGTTTACACCTTTGGATATTTCATGTGTTTCCACTAATCTTTCTTGCACATGAACCATTGCCATGAGAGGAACATGCCTTGGGTAGCCACTGATCCAAGGAGCATGATAGACTCATGGAACAAAATGGGTCCAACTGACAACAGGGAGCCAAGCATAACTGAGCCAAGCCCAGATCAGCCAAATGCTCACTGACCCACAGATACTAGAATAAGTGATTTTAAGCATCTGAGCTAGAGTGATTTGTTACACAGCATTCTTATAACAATAGCTAACTGATACAGGCTGACACCAGGGATTGTAGAACTTACTTTAGCTTCAGTAGACTATTGCCTTACTCCTTTTCTAACAATAGAAATTCCTGGGGCAAGTGGGTGCGGGGTCCAATTAGAAGAATAAATGTCAAAATCAAAAAAGATACATTTGGGAGTTTTTCATTTTCTGCCATGTTGGCATTTCACTCACATATGAAAGTCCCTGAAATATCGCTTGTTGGCTGTGCTGTCATGATCCGTTCTATAGACATTTTGATGCACTTTATTACAAACTTTAAAATCATATTAGCAGCTGTTATTTTATATCACAATGGATTAATAAGATGCATTTTCACAAATAAGACACATTTTAGATAGTTTTGAAAAAATTTCAGTGTGAAAATCTTGTGCCAGGATTCCACATTTTAAATGACACATTTCCAAATAGCCTAAAGTGAAAACGCTCAAGTAATATGCCTATTTGTACTGTGCTTGAAACTATCAGCTCCCCCAGCAACCCAGGAAACACATAACCTTCCTACATATTGTGTTGTTTTCTATTGTAGCATATAAAATTCAGGAAAAATATATTTCTTGGTTCTTGTTGCAAGGGAGTTCAGTGAGTAGCACTGAAAAAAATAATAAAAGCAAAATAAATATTTTTTCAGGTTTCCATTGCAATGCTTGAATAAGGTATGTGAGAATTATCAGAAAAACATTGATTCCCCTTCATATATTAGAATAATGGAATGTTCTATTGCCTTTTCATGTGGAATAATTAGGAAAGATAAGGATTTTTTTTTTCTTGGAGGCAATCCTGCTTCCTATGGTGTTGCTAAGGAATAAGGAATTTTCCTTCCAACAGATCTTAAAAGAGATATCTAAGATCTATATCGCCTGTTTATGGATTACAGCTAACTTTACAGTCGTGTGTAAACTGTACATTTGAGTGCAGTAAGACACGTCCCCTGTCTCACAATAAAAATATTATGGAACATTATATTTTCATATAGTAATGGTACTCTTATTTTACTAGTAGAAAGGTACAGTACTAATTTAATTGACTAACATAAAAGTCTCTCAAGTAAGATCAATACTTTATTTTCTCAACAGTTTTCATAAATGAAGATTTAATTCAACCTGTATTTCTTAGCCCTCGAGACAGAGATAAGGGGCAGGTCTGCTGGCCACCCTGCTCTCTGTGCCACTACATGAAACCTTTGGAGCAGCTTCATAATGTAAGCAACTGATCTCAACCTGGCCACACATTAAAACTGCCAGGGAAGCTTTTAAAAGCCACCAATGTCCAAGCTCCTCCTCAGATCAATTAAATCAGAATCTCTGGGAGTGGGTTTGGGATATTACTATGTTTTTTAAACCCCCAAGGTGATTCAAATGTGCCATCAGATTTCCCATCCATTGATTCGAGCTCTAAATTTTAGGGGAACGGGACACAAGCTAAGATCTCGGGTGAATGGTCTTATTTGGTGTCTACCCTGTGTTTCTGTCCTGGTTGCTAAGGACAGAAATTCCCCACTCGGTGCCCACATTAGGGAGAGTATTGTTTATATTTTTTTATTTTTGTTCTTTTGGTGATGGTATTTTTTCCCCTTTGTACACTGTGGATCTTTATTGCCGTTGCTTCAATGCTTTTGAGTGCAGATCTCCCATTGACATCGGTGGGGGTGCTGCTCCTGGAACGAGTTTGGAATGCACAATTGAGAGCGCCTTGGTGCTGTTGGAGAGAGAATTTTGCCCCGAGCTTTTTATACACACCAGGGTTTAGGTTTCTTTCTTCCCTTTATTTTAATCTTGCATTCTCATGTCTGTGTCTTGTGATTGTGAATTTTGACTTTGGAGTTGCTCCTTTATTTTCTCTAAACTTTTCATGCACTGTTCTTGTCTGTCTAGTTCTCAGGGAGGTCCTCTCTGGGGTGGTTTTTCCTCTGAGTCAGTAGACAGGAAGAGAGACATTGGTCTAGTTTCAGTCTTGACCAGAGGCAGATCTTGGGCCAACGAGGTCATTTAGGTCTCATGATCCTGCTCAGCGTAATGAGCATACTGAATGGGAAAAACTTTTCAGTTCCTTTTGATAAAGAGACTGTAAATCTGGGTAGGGCCCTTAGGATCTAATAACATTTGGCATATGATCGTGTCATAATCTATGGGGAAAAATTGTCTCATGAACTTTTTAGTAGAGGAAAGGGAAGAAGTGACAGTTTCCTGGGAATTTTTCTAGACTTCTATGTAGAAATATTCGTGGAAGTCCACTCCACAAGAGCCACAGTTCTGCATTCTCCCAATTTACTAACAATGATATTACCCTACATTGATCAAGGTGGCAAAACAGATAATGGGTCTCTTTCTCCACAAACACCACCAGAATTCTATCATGTTGTAATAGACAAGAGGAGAACACATGGCTGAAATGATGTACCCACTTTTACCATACAAGGTCCAAATCTAACAACTCTGGGGTGAAGGGATGGGCACCGGTCCAGCTGCACAAATGGCCTCAAGTGTGTGAGATCATGCGGTCTCTCAACTGCTCCGTAAGGCACTTAAAATGGCATTAGGTTCTATAACATGGCATCAGTCCAGCCACTTTCTCGAGAAGAAGTAAAAGACAATTTTTGATGGAGAACATTCGATTTTCATCACCCCCACTTTCCTTGGATAACTATTTTTTAATTCTTTAACCCAGAAAAATCCAGAAATTCATGATAGTTCTCATTATCATAAGTCCAAATTGCTGATTTTTTTTCTTTCTTCAAGGAAAATGGATGTTTTCATTTATAAACATATTGCCCAGTTGATACTTTGTTCCAAACTCTTGCCATCAGAACTGATGACAGAGTTCTGATTGGTGTGGGATCAAGTCCAGGGATGGGATCCCTTAAAACCTGCCAGAGGACTCCACTGTATGAAATGATTTTTTTTCTTTCTACTTAGTCATTTGAGGGCTTTTTGTAAGTAAGGTATTTGAAGAGATGGGAAAGTTAGAATTCAGAAGTGAGTTGAATACCTGTGTCTATTATCTTCAGATGGGAATCATACATCAATAACATCTGGTGTATTTCCTCCAAAAGAAAGCTTGGAAAAATAATCAGCCTAAAAATTAATACAAAACCCTGTTTCATTTACTATTTTTTCGCCTGCAATTAAAGCGGAGGAGACTATGTGACCAATTTCTTTGAGTCAGTAAATGCTGGACTTAAACAGAAAGTTGGTGAAGAATATTTCTGATAATAAAGGAAAAGGGAGCCAAATTTCTGGTGTTTTCTTATTTTCTATTTTGTAGTTCAGTGCTATTTGAAATAGAGAAAGAGCTTTGAAAATTTGTGGATTTTTGCTACGAATTATGTAGCAAAAGAAAGCAAAAATACAGGTCCATTTCCTTTCACAAATCTGACATACCTCTGTTCCCACAGCAAAAAATGGTCACACCTTGTTGGAAATCCAAAAATGGAAGATTTTAAATTCACACTTACATTTGGCTATAAAATGTTTTCACATTCTCATCAGTTTTTGAAAATTGAAAGACTGTAATAAGAGGCACGGAGAGAGAACCAACTTAAAAGAAATGTATGGGGGATTTACCTCCAGGGTTACATCTTTTAAAGGGGCTTCAAAACAAGGATAGAGAATGTGGGTGAATATGCTACTGCATATCCATGGCCGTTTTGGGGTGAAGAAGAGAGCAAGGCAGGCACCTCATGGGCCAGCTCCTCCACTCAGTACACAGAGCTTTGCACAAACACGGAGTAAGAGATTGTGAATGGGAAGTACCTGGACAAGGAGTTCACGGGGAGGTATCTAAGTCTGCAGCAAATTCCCACAATATGTGGAGCTTGGTAGGAGGCTGGGCAGAGACATCAAAGCAAGCAGTGAGGGATAAAAATATGGCTGCACTTGTCAGAAATAAATCAGATCCACTGTGTAGTTGATTGGAGCGCTAAGGCAAAAATGAGTCTGTAAGGGGGCCCTGAACCATCTACCCAAATACTGGTTTCGTCAGCAGTTTTCTTACCAACATGGCCAGTGGTTGAGATGTCACATGATAAAAGAGAGGGAAAGAGGGAGGGGAGAATGAATGAAACAAGAAACAAATTCAGGTGTAGATACTACATAATTAAGAATAATAAATACATGGGTGATAAGGTGAATATCTGAATAATGGAACAAAGAGGCAATAAACTAGAATGGTCCCTAATTTACGAACTAGTAAAGAGCCTAGTTGACCTCCAAGTCCTATTCGGCTCACCCCTCAGGCTAATTACATCAAGAGTCTTCAAACATTTCTACTGGTAAAGGAGAATGGATACCCTCCCTGGAGACTCTGGTGGCGTAGCCTGAAGCAATCTTAGAAATCCTAGAAATCTAGAAACCTAGAATTTGTTTTATCTTCACACTGAATGAGAATTTTATATTCTAATCCCCATTTTACTGATTCTTAAGCATACAGGTTTCCCTGAAGTCTAGATAGGTCAGTGTTCTCCATTAAGGATGCAGCTTGGCAAATAACTTAGTACACACTGCTCCAGAGCACACAGAGTCGAGTTTGGAGAGGGAGTGGTAAGAAAAAGAAGAAATGATTTCTCAGCTACTAGCAATGTGCCTTGACCTACCCAGAGGACTGAATGAAAGACACACCTACATCTTCGAGGAACAAAGAACCTTGGGTTTCTATGAACATTTCATCACAGATTCTGGGCCACCATAGGCATGACCCTGATGCGCGAAAGCAAACTGGTACATGGGAAAGGAGGATCGTGAGAGTAAATCTCAGCCCAGCAATGATGGGATGAATTATTGACACATTGCATTTTACAGACTGTATTTTAGATTGAATGTTTTCTTCCAATCTCCATTCTCAATGCCACTCTCTCATCCAAGACTTCTCAAACTCTAGTCTGCATCAGAGTCACTTGAAGATCTTGTCAAATACAGATTTCTGAGAACCCTCCCCAGGGTTTCTCGTACATTGGACGTGGAATGAGACCTGAGACTCTGCATTTGACCACCCATTGCCAATGATGCTGATGCTACCTTCCTTGGGGTCCACACCTTAAGATGTGCTGATTTAAACCATTCTTTGTTCATAGCCTCGGGAAAGGGATGGACAGTGGAAATCTGAGAAATAATTCTGAGATCTGAATTTTAAACCTTTGGCTTTGGAGGAAATAAAGGGACACTTAGCATAGACAAAGATTTGGAAAAATACTTGAAGGACTAGAAACAAGTCTTCCTTCTCTGGGGGGAGTTGATTAGGGCTTGGATGTTGATGAGGCCCCTGTGAGAAATGAGCCTGGATTCTGACACCCCCACCATGGAGTCTGAGTGTGAAGATGGGGAGAAACAACAGTGGATGGGATGTGAAAGCATAGGGAACCAATGCCTCAAACCCCACAAAAGCCCTGAGAAGGTGGGAAGTTTTAGAAGATGTGGGTAAGTGGTGTTCCTGAGCCAGGAGTTGACGAACTTTCTCTTGAAGATTCAGATAGTAAATATTTTAGCCTTCACATGCCATATAGACTCCATCGCCACTACTCAGTTCTGCCATCAGCACAGAAGTAGCCACAGACAATGCATAAAAATGAATGTGGCTGTGTTCCAGTAAGACATTACTTACATAAATGGGCAGCAGGCCAGATTTGGCCTATGGGCTGTAATTTGCCCACTCCTGGTCTAAGATGACAGAGCTTCAGATAGCCTGCAAGGGCGTCCTACATCCCAGCATGTACCAGGAGACCCAGACTTATACATGCGCTAGAGAGCAGCACGGTGGTTGGAAAGGACCCTGATTCCCTGAGATTCCAGCATCCAGCATGGGAAGAAAAGTGACCAAGGTAACCCCTGGCCCCAAAGGGGCTTTGCCCAAGGTGGAGAGATGCTAGGTCCCTATTCCCCACAGTGTTGCAGGACCAGGTAAGCCCCCAGAACAGTGACAACCCTCAGCAAAGGAGGCAAGGGGAGAGTGACTTCAAATTTATTATGTTTTCTTACCCTGACAGAATGGAGACTCAAAATAGAAATCGATTTACTTTTAAAAGCCAGATTTATGTCCTATTCTTATGTTTGCAGGGATGAGCTATTTCACTTTTTTGTTAATTGGAAATTTTATCTTTGAAATCTGCTGCACACTTTACACTTAGTGTGCGTCACTAGCCACATTTTAAGTGCTCAATAACCACATGTGGCGAGAAGATACTATATTGGACTGTACAGCTTTAGACACCAAAATCTTCCCTCCTTTCCCTTCTCAGAGCCATCAGACCAGCCCAGCAGGCCTGCCTTGACTGACTTCAGATGAGTTAAGAAAACGGTTGTTACTCAGGGAGAGCACAGACTCCCAGCTGCCAGAGGCCTGAGAGGAGGATGAAGAAAAGAATTTTAAAAACCTCCCTTTACAGGAGGCTTACCAGGAGGACAAAAGACCCATGGACAATCATTTGCATGGGAATTTGAATAGATCAGTTTAATCTCTGGTCACTGTATACGACCATTCCAGGGAAACCTGCACCATGGGTTAATTAAAAAATCTAAATGTAGCAACATTTCCCAATAATTACTCACTTCTAATAATTTTTGAGCAAAAGATGAATAGAATAGTTAAATCCATGTTATTAAAATAATTTACAATTCATCAAAAATAATAAGCAAATAGAATAATTTGATATTCACGCATTTCTAAGAAAAACACCCATCATTTATATATACATCACAGTGCATAGTTTATAATTCAATTACCATCTATGGAGAAAATTTGGAGGTTGGATGGTTCACCCAGACATTAGTGTATTAGGTTAAATAATGGGAGAGCTCTTAATTTAGGATGCATTGAGAGTCCTGCTATATTTTCAATGATTTCGCAAAGTCTATGTGCTTCATCTCTAGCCCATTGGGGTGGAAGGTTAAAGTAACATTCGGATTTTAGATCCCTAGAATCTTACAAAGCAAGCTAAATCTGGAAATGTAGGCTCTGATGTGCACTAAAGAGTCCCTTTGGGAGGATTTTAGAGGGGGTGGGTTAAGTGAGCCTGGTGGTGGTTATTAAGGAGGGCATGCATTGCATGGAGCGCTGGGTGTGGTGCATAAACAATGAATATTGGAACACTGGGAAAATAAAATAAAACTAAAAAAAAAAGTGCCCCTTTGATGGGTCTCCAGAATTAGGGGGTGCAGGGAACACTGCTGGTAACACTGCACTATGAAGGTAACAGAACATCGCATTTCATGGACGAGATCGTTAATAGAGATAGCTGCCTTTTAACTCATGCCAAAACAGGGAGTGTGTTATTCCCAGGGTTTTGGAAAAATATGGAAATGATATTTTTAAAATTAGGTGAAAATATGCTGCTTAACGTATTAAGAAATTAAATTCCCGAGGTGACAATACATTATCATGGATTTCTGTTTGGACAACTCCCTCCCTGTCTCTCTAGATTAGCCTGGTCCTGTAGAATACGGTGAGCCACACACATCATTAACAATTTTTTAGGAGCGACATTTGTAACATAAAAAGAAACAGGTGAAAGGAATTTAATTAAGATTTTATTCTACGCTGTGTATCGAGAATGTCATTATTTTGCCATGTAATCAATATAAAACATTATTAATGATTTATAATACATTTTCTATAGTAGGTCTTTGAAACCTGGAGCAGATCTTGCACTTGGAGCATGTCACGGGCCACATTCCATGTGCTCCATAGCCACAGGGGGGCTGGTGACGGCCAGAGTGGACAGCACTGCCTCTGACAGTCTGAGATCACTGGAGGGGAATGAGACCCAGACCGCTTTCTGCCCAGCGTGGCCAGAGCTCTCCTCCCCTTCCACCAGCACAAAGCTGCTCCACAAACTGACTTCTGTGTAGTCAGCAAATTTCACTGAACAGAGGAGACTCTTAATATCCCTGATTTAGACATGTGACATGTGTGGAGACCCTGATTATTTCTACCCACAAAACAGGAAAAAATGCTCTGCTGTTAACGACGGCTCCGTGTCAAACAGCAAACACACAGCATGTGTCCAGCTGATCACATGTCCTCGATATCTTTTTTTAGAGGAAACTGAAATCTTTAAAAGCTTTCTTGAAATCACATTCTCGTGATTCTTAGATTTGATAAATAGCATATGTGTTGGGAGGTGGGGAGCAGGAGAGGAAAGATTCATGTTTTTACAGCTGACGTGTCGCCTAGGAAGAATTCCCAGGGAAAATAGTTGGATGGTGGAGAAGACGAGAATCTTCCCGCAGCCCTATCTTGCCTCAGCTGCTAGAGCTTCCGGCTGTGTGGATATTCTGGCCAAAGTGACAGGTATCCCCTCAGGTCACAGCCTTCCAAATAGGATGATGACACTGACAGATGTGATGAAAATCTGCTTTGAGAAATGTAAAATAAAAATATGGATTAGTCAGTATGTGAAAGGGCTGTTTTCTTGCCCTGGTCCCTTGGGGAAGGGGAGTTACTCCCCAAGGCAGCAGGCAGCTGGGCTTTGAAATGCCCAGGATCCACAAGGTATGATTCCTAAAATGACTCCCATCAATGTATTCACCGAAAATTCAGTAACTTGCCAGGGTTTCTGGGGATTTTAAGAGGGTCAGGGTGTCTTTCTCTTCCACGGCAAAGAGAACAAAAGGCACGGGCCGTTTGGGCTACCCTGTCTGGTTTTGAACCATACTGATTGATAATCTCACAAAACATCCCCCGAGGAAGTCAAGCGCATGGGTGTGTCTATACAACTTGAGCCAAAATGAACCAGACTGAAAATGTTTTGCCACCTGAACGAGCTGCTGGGCTGCCAAATTGGCTAGAGAAGGCACAGCCAGGACCAGTGGGCAGAAGCTGCTGGAAGTAATTTCCAATTCATTATTTGGAAGAAGCTTCTAAAAATCAACAGTATCACTATGGTATGGATTCTGGGAAAAGAGAGCTTTAGATCAATGGGGCTATCCACGCAGGGATCAGCAGTCACTCCTCAGGCAAGCTACATTTGGGAAATCCTACATTCTTCAGTTCATTCCATCAATATTCATATACATTCATTGAAAACTTCCATGTGCCCAGCCCTGGGGTCACGGAGATAAAAAAGATATGGTCTTAGTCCTCGAATAACTCTGAAGCTCATGATTCTATCCATGCTTGCTGTCTAAAATCGCAGGGTTAAGCCTCAAATTAGGTGGGTGTGAAAGTCTGTGACCCCTTCTGGGCCCCACATCCATAATAAGGCAGTCTACCCCAATCAGGTAGGATGATGGGTCAGACCATTAGCAGTGAGGCGCGTCTCGGGTTCTGCCAGCCCACCTGCCTGGGATCCTTCCCTCACCTCAGTGTATCTCTCAAGTGCCAGGTAGGGGCCAAACTCCCTCAGACTTCCTTCTTTGACAACCAAAGTGAGCTGATCTCTCTCTTGGAAATCCTCTTACACATATAATCAACATCATTAAGGTCCAGTAATTTCATGCACGTTTGTCTTCTTAATAATATTATAAAGTTATTAGAGTTCAGGGACAAACATAGTCTGCATTTTCTCTAACTTTAACTATGACAGCTTGAAGTTGTTTGTATGAATGGTGAAAAAATATTTACCGAATGAGTTGAAAATTCAAGAGCATTAATAATATTGACAAATCAGGGGCGCCTGGGTGGCTCAGTGGGTTAAGCCTCTGCCTTCAGCTCGGGTCATGGTCTCAGGGTTCTGGGATTGAGCCCCGCATCAGGCTCTCTGCTCGGCGGGGAGCCTGCTTCCTCCTCCTCTCTCTCTCTCTCTGCTTGCCTCTCTGCCTACTTGTGATCTCTCTCTGTCAAATAAATAAAATCTTTTAAAAATAATAATAATATTGACAAATCACATATATTAAATAAATAACATGAAACAAGAAAATCAATGAGAAATTATTTCCTGGCATGTGAGAAACTAGCGTCTGTATGGGCAGACACAGAGAAGGACACAGAAAGGCAGGGATCCATACTATAGGAATTCAAATATTTGTTGAATTACTAAACTAGTTAATTTTTGAAAGTCAGTACATACATCAATTAATTACCATTAGGAATTCTATACATACCTGGTTTTTGGCTGCATATACTCAACATATAAAAGGCTTTACTGGATAATTCAATTAAAAACTTTACCTTGTCTCTATCGTGTTCTCTTTCCCTAACAGGGTTTTTCCTGTTTTTCGTTTGTTTGTTTGTTTGTTTGTTTTACTGATTTAGATACAAAATTAACTCAAAATTCTCTTCACACTGTCTCAGTGTTTCTTTCTGGTACTCAAACATTCCTCAAAAACATGAGCCAATCCAACTCCAACGGAAAGACAACCCAAGCTTTCCCTCTGGAAAAGACTTAGCCCCTCCTAGTCCCAGCTGACCATTATATATTACCCTCAACTGATAGATTTTAATCTTCCCTGAAGTTGTACATGTTCAATACATGGTATAATTTCCATTAAAAAGGAAAACTCATAAAAAACGTTATGTTTCATTTTATATGTATAGGAAAGATCCTGAGGACTGGTTACTACTGCATTTTAGCTCCTAGAGAAACACAGTGTGATTTGTATAGAAATATTTTTTTAAAAATTAAGGATTTTTAAAAACATCCTTCTTACTTAAAAATATAATGATTGGGGTCAAGTTTTTTGTTTCTGCTGGTAGAAGATGCAGATGAAGAAATGTAGTCAACATGTAGAAACTTCTAAATGTAGTCAACATGTAGAAACTTCCAAACCTAAGTATAGTCATTTTCTCTGTCCCAGTTCAGAGCAAATTGGAAGTAACATAGTGAAGTAATGTTGAAGTAATTCAAGTAACATAGTAACTAGGAATAAGGTCCACTTCCTTTTATTTATCCTCTTTCCTTATGGAGGTATTCACGTCAATTATGTAAAAGAAACTTGGGAAAAGAAAACAGATGAGTAGGTCATGAGGAGTCAGGTGTCAAATTGCTGGTTGAGCATCTCTAAGAACCTTCATAACATGGCTGAGAGAAAGGTGGAGGAATGACCACAATCATGGCCAGTCTCGCCTCTCTAAATGTAAACCTCCAGGAGAAGGAAATATAAACAATAGAGCCAGCTTTGCGAGCTCCGGTTATTGAAATAAGGCTTATTTAATATTCACATTACAAGGCTTTTGGATCTCGGTTTGCCTGTGATGGAAATATTTCTTCCACATCCAGGCTACTCCACCTCAGAAATCTCTGAGACCTGCAGGAATATTTACACAGCCCAGTGGTCCGTGTCCTGATTATTATCTTTGCCTGAGAGGAGAAGCTAAAATCCTTGCTCAGTCACCCCCCCAAGGAGTTCAATCCCCTTTAGCTCTTGTTCACAGAAAGTGTTCTTGTGTCACACTCAGGGCTTACTTTGTCTCCAGCTAGACAATCGGCAATGACCTCCACAGACCCTGCCTCTGACAACTGGAGACAAGCAATTCCTGAATAAAGGGGCTTTAGTGACCTAGGATCTTCGTTACCATCACTGGCCTAGCAGCTCTTTCTCCAGGTTCGAGGGATGTGGGATTGAAAATCTCTGTCCCACGAAATCAGTCATATCCTGCTACCACAGCTTCACATCATCTTACGCCTAAACTCCTTTGTTAAAGCCCTTTAGTTACATGCCTCTTTCTGTTTACACACACACACACACACACACACACACACACACACACAGCATTGCCCCTTTTGTTGAGGCATTACTCTCATCACCATATTTATCGAATGGTTACTGTACTGTGTAAAAGGTTTCCCTATTAATAGTTCATTTAATCTTCATGACAACACTTTTAGGTGAATTCTACTATTCAGCCCATTTTATAGATGACAAAACTGAGGCACACAAAGAATAGACAACTTTCCCAATGTCACACAGCTGGAAAGTTCACAGTGGTCTCTGGAAGTCACACTTTGTTCTGTGCCCAATACTGTGCCCAATCCTATCTCAACCAGAGAGCAGAAGAGGCTACCAACCCCACAAAACACATGGTGACCTAGTGACACACTCTAGGTCATGGAGAGATGGTGAGAAATCGGTTCCTGCAGCATTCACATGCATTACCTCTGTAACAGGCAATACATGATGACTTGGTCTCTGTTTGGGGCAGAGGTCTGAGAGACAATATTCAGAGAACTCAGTTTCTCTGGAATCTGTCCAGATGAGCGCCAGTGAGTTTGATGTCCTAAGCGACAGAGATGTTTCTCATCCATTTTCCACATTAGTAGTCAGCCCTGCTTCCTTTCTGAACTTTCTATCCCCTTTGTAAAGGAGCCGGCTCTGGTTTTATATTTCTGGGTAAGAGCCTGCTCTCATTTTAGCCTGATGCCCCAATGTCTTCTGTATCTGGCATTTATTTGTCAGATGTAAGGTTGGTTGAAACCATTCTAGATGAACTGTGGGAATCCAGACCATGTCTGGAGTCATATTTCTATAATATCTACTGGATACAGAGACTATATTTTTGGGCAGAAGCTTATGTGTTTTCTGTGCCATCTTGTAATTAAAGTGAAAAGTAATTATCCAGTTTCAAAGTGTGAATGGACTAAAAGTTATTGTAATATTTCCCCGTAAGACAAAGGAGATACCAGAACTACCCTGTTCCCATTTATTTTTAACACACCCCCTACCCCTCCAAAGAGGACAGGATTTGCCATTTTGTAAGAACCCATCTGATTTATCTTGAACCTCATTGAATCCAAAGTTTAATTCTATGTGACATTTCTAGCGGTGCATTATGGTTTTGCAAAAATAAAATCCCTTTGATTAAAATTTCACACCTAGCTGAGGACCACGAAACGCTGATTACCTGGTCCAGTCCTAGCCCAGCATTGCCAAAAGATTTACAAACCTCAGCACAACTTGAGGGGAACTTGGCCTAGGCTTCAAGTTAGTGGAATCAGTCAAAGCCCAAGGCGTTTGCCAGGTGGCCTGTTCCCTGGCCTGTGTCAGCAGCTCTAAATTAGGCACATGCTCTTTAAGCCCAGCCATGAAAATGATTGGCCAATAGAGCCAGAGCCCAAAGGAAATGCAAGCAGGCTGGCCGTGACTGAGACCAAGGGCATGCAAGAAGTTTTCAGCATTCTGCTGGCCTGTCATCCTCCATGGGTTTGAGGGCAGAAAGCAAAGTTTATTCTCTGAAAGCAGACACTCGAGTTCCAGTGACATTGGAAGACACCGAAAGAATTGCAAATGTCCAGATTTGCAAATGTCGGTGTTATGGAATAGAGGCAGGGCAATCTTTAGGCTAATGATATTACAAAAGTGTTTGTAAAGCCTCGGGCTTAAACATCTCTAGTGTCATAACTAGCTGCTGTTTTAAAAAGGACATTAGGGTTACATTTGCATCTTTGAGATAAAGATTTTAGGTCAGCAGTCCAGCCCTCTGGATTGCAGAAAATCATAAGAAATGATGCCTGGGTTATACCAGTTGGCCACAAGTCCAGGGTTTGGTCTTTGATGACAGTCTGCAGCAGAGGCACCATGTGACCTCACCCTGTAGAGGATGTAGGACTAAAATATTGTCTGTGAAGTTTAAACCCTTCTTAAAGTCATTCGTGTTCTCAACCCGTATGCTATCTACATGCTATATAACATAGTCTTTTCTCATGTGTATTCTTGAACACTTGCTGGTTTCAAGGAGGTTCATTAGTTCTCTAATTACTAAAGTTGGTGAACGAGTTCTATGATCACCTCTTTTGATTAGATAGATTTCAATCATAGCCACGCTTAGGCTCTGGTGGCAAGGTGGAAGATGAGTTGACGCGTGCCAAGACTGAAAACAGGAGACCAGGAAGGACAGCCCAGAAACAGGTCAGGAAGAGAATGGAGACAAGCTGAGCTGGGGGAGTAGCAGGAGGGCGGGAGGAGATGGGGAGGGGCAAGCTATGGGAGAGCCTGAAATCATCTTAATTCATCTTATCACCTCAGAGTAGAGTCAAACGTTCGGAGACCCTTTCGAACTATTTAGAGATCCCTAGAAGAAATGATGAGTGTTGAGAAAGAAGTAAGAAGAGGAAGCAATGGGGAGAATCTGGGGCAGAAGACCTGTTAGGGAAGAAGCTAGAATGTGTCAGACCCATTTGAAAGGAGGTAGTAGGAGAGCACAGCAAATGGAAGGGGCTCATTTAAAAATATTTGGAAGATTTTGATCAGAACAAAAGATACAACAAAAGAGGGATAGACACAGTGTGGACAATAAGACGTGAAATAGTGGAGAGGACGGAGGGTCAAGGCCGGACCGATTTTGGAAAATAAGCACTAGATGCTACACAAGGTTCTGACTGGGGCCCTGAGAATTAGGGACACATAAGACCACCTGACAGATGCATGGAGGTGTGACCCACATGAGTCCCAGAAAGGAACAGAAGAAGAAGAAGGAAAAAAAAAAAAAAAGCAACTGATGACTTTAAAATTAGAAAAACTAAATTTGGGCTTATTATGCCCAAGAGGAATATAGCCTGATGCACAATTTATGCAAATTGATAAAGCTGATTACACAAATTAGCCAAAGCTTTGGCTTGTTTTTTCTCTGGTCAATAAATCCCCCCCCACACTTTTTTTTTTTTTCAAATTCAGTCTATCACTATTGGCGTTTCCAACAAACCCTCTTGTTAGTTGTGATGGCCAATTACTTGAAAACACTAAGCGCAAATAATTTCTTATTTCAGGCTCGAGGCCTGAACTTGTAGGATGCTGACAGAGCAGGATAGATTCGAATAGTTGGTTCTCCTCTGGTAGGGACAGTTCATTTAACACATGCATGACCATCCCTAGTGAAATGTTCCATTCAGATAACCCTTACCCAAACCCCACCCAAATTTCACTGAACAGCATGAAACCACATTAATTGTGAAATAGTATTAATATGCACCTCAGCCAATCCCCCGATCTACCATAGGAAGTAGAATCTATGGCCATCAAACAAATGAGAGAAACTGAGTTATAGCGATAAATAGTGATAAATAACCTTCCCAAGGTCATGGAGTCAGTAGACAGTGGAAACAGGGCTCAAATCCAAGTCAAATAAGGCTTACCACTTACAGTCAGTCCCCTTGGCTCCAGAAGTAGGGCACACAAGGCTGAATTTTCTGGTTCGAGTGCTCGTCCCTGTGTGGGAGGGTTTGGGGAGCAAAAGCACACTGTAGGGTGGGAAGGAGGGCTCCCTGCAGGGTTCCAGAAGGGGGTAGTGTGGTGTAGTGGTTAGGATCATGGGGTTCCAGGTTCTGCCACTTTCTAGCTGTATCTTCCTACACCTACTAACGAACAGTTACTGCCTCTAAACCTCGATATTCTCATGCTTACGATGAAGGTACTATATTACAGTACCTTTCCTATGAATTGCTTTGAAGAGCAAATGAAAAATAATCAGAGCAGGTAAGGCACAGTACCTGGCCCACGGAAACATGCCAGCACACCATTAGCGATCAGGACGGTCTTAGTGACAGATAGAGCAGTACGTTATTTAACCAAATATTCCCAGAGCGCTCATGTAGCAGCCGCTACCTCTCACAGGGACGAGTCTGTGAGGTAAGTGTTATCCCCAGCCCCGACCTACAGTGCAGGAAAATGGCATCCGAGGCCCCAGAGCTGGAGAAGGGGGAGTAGGACTCACCCTCCATCCGAGGACGGTAGGACCACTGTGCTCAGCGCTCTGCTCCGCCTGTCTCGGCACGCAGCCTCCAACCACAGACCTCTGCAACCTCTTCCCTGCTTTGTTCGGTTTCTACATCAACTTATGTGACTACTGGATGCCAGTCTCTTCTCCAGAAAAGCAAAGCCAAATGCAAATAAAATAGAAGCCACACTGTCAACCATCGTGATTCTAGCAACAAACAGAAACATGCGCTTTAAGAGCCTTAAGGAGATAAACATCCCCAAATAGAGAGCCCTGATCTCCCAGTGACTCATTTTATTCAACTTTCTTCTCTTATATTTAGCGTTCTTTTTGATGAGGCATACCATTGCTCATGAATGAGAAAAGGAGAGGAAATCTTGTCCCAAAAAAGAGCCTATTTTGTTCAAGACCTGCCCACACGCTACTTCTGGGCTTTGATGGCTTAATAGAACCTCCCTACAGCCAAAGGACAAAGGAACTGTCCGTCAACGTGTAAGAACTAGTATTGCCACCAAGGTACAGATTTCATTTCTCCAGTTTGGTGACATGTGACAGATGAGAGGTCACCAAGGGCAAAGCAGAAAAGTCCAGAGGAAAAACAAAAACCCCCAGGTTTCAGCAAGAGATTTAAATAAAAATGAGTTTCCTCGTTAGTGGGTTTTTCTTCGCGAAGCATTCTCAAGTCATTTATTAAAGCATTTTTAGAAATGCACCTAGTAAACAAAGATCACTTACAGCACCTCCCTGTCACTATTCTTAGTGGTGGCAATTTGTCCAAGGAAACAATTGGCAACATTTGGGACATATTGTTAAGTCATAGGAAACATGAGAAAATATAATACTGCCTATGTGAAATACAAAGAAGAATAATTGAAAATCACTGTACTAAGAGAAGTAAAGAAAGCTCTCAAGAGTGGGAAAAGCAAAAGCCCTGATAAGAATTTATGTCCATACAATGAGAGAAGAGCTGAAATAAGTAAAAGTAGAAACAAGTTACTCTGGTATAAAGTTATGGTTTTGGCAAGAAAGGAAAATCCACGAACTGTATGTTAATATTATCAGGACAATGGGCTTTACTGGACTTTTGAGTCTTGTGTGGGAATAATATAGAACTTGGAGTAACTTTGAGCTCAAAGAGTTCACAAGAAGGCAGTTCAAACTATGAGGAGCTGTAGATCCTAAATTACTAAGGAGGAAAACGAATGGAAAAATTGGTCAGCAGCTCACTGAAACACTTACTTACCCTTTGCTTGGGTAAGTCTAGATAGGACATAAATTCCAGGTGTTACCAAGAACGAGCTCCACAAATGTAAAATTCTCTCCCTCACCTTCTGGTTAAATGTTTCCCAGCCTCCCCCACCCTCAGCTATATAAAATCCTATAAATCCTACAAAATCCTATAAAAATCCTATCCCTCCAAGTTTTAAAGAAAGACAGTAGGCCCAGTAGTCCTGGGAGGTTATCTCAAGATTTCTCCTGAATTTTCAGAGCTGGACCCACTGAAGCTAACTACCAGGGTGGCAAATGGGAGGGTCTTTCTGTTCATTTTTCCCCTCACACTTTCCACTGTTCAGTACCTGCACCACTGTCAGTAAAGTGACAGTGACTTTCATATCACTGAACCCAGCAGGCCATTTCCCTCTCGTTTTCCTCGGGTGCTCAGTAATAATCCACCATGTGGACCACTGGAAGCATCGCTTGCCCTGAATTTTAAGACAACGTGCTGCCCTGATCTTCTTCCTAGCTCTCTAGACATTCCTCAGTGATATCTGCCAATCTTCTTCGGTCCAAATTCACATTTCAGAGGTTCTCAAGACTTGTTTCTAGAGCTGTTTGCCTTCTCACTACCAGTTTTCTTCCTGAGGTATCTACTGATGTCCTTGGCTTCAGCTACTCTCCACATAGCTGGGACTCTTTACCTTCTATCTCTAGCCTAGATATCTTCCAGTCTCTGCTGCAGTGTCTCAAAGGCACTCATACGAAACATGTCTGAGGCCAAAATCATAGTCTGTTTCTCATCCTTAAACTGTTCCCTTATTTCTGATCCCATCTCCATCTAGATAGTGCACAGGCTATAAACATGCCTCTTTCTCCTTATCCATCAATTTTTTCTAACTGTTGCTGTTCTCCATCCCCATTGCCACAACCCTACTCTAAGCTTCCTCCATATCTCACCGGGCATGTCTTCCTCGCTGATCATCCCCTGTGGTCCCTTACTCCCCTCTCATTTGTTCTACCCTAGAGGCCAAGGCTAACTGAGGCAAATGGAATCTGATCTGTCTATTCTCTTACTGAAAGCTCTTTAAACTTTCTCATTTCTCCGAGGAAAAAAATGCCAGTCTCTAACATGGTCTAGATACAAAGGCTTGCAAAATAGGGACAGGTGTAACTTCAGAGAATCACCTTCGCTACATTCCCCTTAACCTCTTGGTTTAACCATGCTTGCCTTTTTCACGACGGGGTCAACACCTGATGGTGTTTGCCTCCTTTCGCTTCCTCCAAAGGGCATGTTCCTATTTGCCTCAGGGTCTTTGCGCATGCCTCGGCCTTTTTTCCTACTGACTTTTCAGAGATCAATGCGGCATTATATTCTCAAAGAAGGATTCTGTGACCATCCTTTTTGATGATGATTTAGCCCCTGAATGATTAGCCCCTGATGATTTAGCCCCTCTTTTTCTTCAAGGCTAAGGGCGAGAGGTAAGTCTGGTTTCAAATACAGCCTTTAATTTACACCAGATACCACTCTGATTGATCCACCCGGTTGCTGAAGTGTGCACTGAGGTAAATAGGCCAGTGTATACACTGAAAGAGGTAAACTGCAAATTCTAGATAAAATAAAGCCTTCATATGAAAAATAGCATATCAACATTTATAAGAAAATATGAGAGGATTTAGTTGGAATATGATATTGGGAAGTGTTTCTTTAAGCAAAATGAAAAATACATAAATTGTAAAGGAAAAAATGCACATTTTCACTGTATTAAATGTTGTTAAATGCTGCTCAATCAAAGTCATTATATACAAAACAAATGAAAAACAATAAACTTTTATACACACATACAAACACACACATGATCTAAATAAGAAAGCACTGATTTTAAAATATGCAAAAACACTTTTATAAATCAATAAGAAAAACAAACAATTCAATTGAAATATGAACAGAGAACATTAGCAAGAAACTTACGAGAAGAAATCTGAATAGTTAATAAAAATAGGAGGATTTATTCAGTCTCAATGAAATGAAGTGTCCATTTCACCCATCTGTTGGCAGGATTTTCAAGTCTGACTTTACCAGGCATGGACTAGAAAGTGGAAAGGTACAAACTATCCTAAGCCACCAATGGGTGTATAAATTTATTTAATCACTTTGCAGATTAGCCTAGCAATGACTCTCTGCAATCTGAAAATTCCATTTCTAGGTGTATATTCTTGATTGCAAATGTGGAGAATAAAAAGTTCATTGCATCATTGTTTCTAAAACTAAAAAGGAAATAATCTAAAATGTCTATCAATAAAATATGAGCTAATTAAGTTAGAGCATATGTATATAATGAAGTACTATACATCAGCTAAAATAGGAGTATGCA